>NC_141999.1:23011036-23256036 GCF_049901715.1 Pseudonaja textilis | reverse complement strand
AG
The DNA here is from genome assembly GCF_049901715.1 of Pseudonaja textilis. Taxonomy (NCBI): domain Eukaryota; kingdom Metazoa; phylum Chordata; class Lepidosauria; order Squamata; family Elapidae; genus Pseudonaja; species Pseudonaja textilis. The sequence continues at coordinate 23,256,034 of NC_141999.1, read as the reverse complement.
GGCGGGAAGGAGGAAGGAAGGGAGGAAGAGAGGGAGGGAGGGAGGAAAGAAGGAAGGGAAAGGGGAAAAGAGGGGGAGGAAGGAAGGAAGGAAGGAAGGAAGGAAGAGAGGGAGGGAGGGAGGAGAGAAAAGAGGGAGCAAGGAATGAATGGAAGGAGGGAGGAAAGAAAGAAGGAGAGAAAAGAGGGAGGGAGGGAGGAAGAAGGGAGGAAGGAAGGAAGAGAGGGAGGGAGGGAGGAGGGAGGGAGGAAGGAAAGAAGGAAGGAAAAAGGGAAAGAGGGAGAGGAAGGAAGAAAGGAAGGAAGAAGAAGGAAAAGGGGGAGTGGGGAAGGAAGGAAAAGAGGAGGGAGGAAGGGAGGAAGGAAGAGAGGGAGGGAGGGAGGAGGAAGGAGGAAGGAAAAGAGGGAAAAGGGAGGGAGGGAGGAAGGAAGAGAGGGAGGGAGGGAGGAAACAAGGAAGGAAGAAAGAAGAGAAAAGAGAAAAAGAAAAGGAAGGAAGGAAGGAAAAAGAGAAAAGAGAAGGAAAGCGGGAGAGAGGGAGGGAGGAAAAAGAGAAAAGGGAGGGAGCAAAGAGGGTAGGAGGGAGGAAGGGAGGAAGGAAGGAAGGAACTGAGAAACTTCTCCTCCCCACAAGCCCCCCGCCCTTCCCTTCTAGCACTGATGACATTCCCTAGTTGGGTCACGAAACGTCTGCCAGAAAATCACCAAGTTCAGAGAGCCCAAGGAGTCCAAATATATATATATATTTTCATTTTGAAACCTCTAGGTAGCACTGAAGATCCCTGGGCCTGTGAGTTCGATCCTAGGTCAGAGGCTAATCTTTGGAATAGACTCTCCTGCTCGAGCAGGGGGTTGGGCTAGATGACCTCCGGGGTCCCTTCCAACTCTGTTATTCTCTGTTCTCTCTCCTCCCCCTCCTCCTCCTGATGATAGTCTCTCCAGTCCAGCTTAGGAACCCAGGGGGGATAATTGCTTCCTTTATCCTTAGGCTTACAGGAGATTAAGCGCTACTCCTTTGCCTGATGACTTGGTTTGGGGGAGGGAGGGAGGGGAGGGGAGGGAGGGAGGGGAGGGAAAGGTGGATGAGCAGAAGAAGAGAATCGGCAGAAGGGGAGGGGTTGACCTTGCTGGGGAAGGAGCAGGAGGCACCGCTGGCATATTAACAGCACACCAGTGATGGGGAGCCACAACTTCTGGATTAAGTTCCTCGTGGAAAGAGGTAGTTTGTGAGTGAAGTTTCAACCCAGATGGTATTTTTTTTAAAAATGGCCTGCCATCCATTGGCTTTGGAGGCAGAATAATTTTAAATTCCCTTCCTTCCAGGGGTGGGTTTCTACCCGTTCGCACCTATTCGCTAGAACCGCTTGTTAACATTCTAAGCAGTTTGGAGAACCGGTTGTTAGAAGAAATTACTGGTCTAATCCTGTAAGGAAGGCAGGAAGGAAACATTCTGGTATTGCTTACAGAAACTGACTCTCCGTTAACCCTTATTACATTCTTGGCAGGACTAGACTTCCTGTCTCAGGAACTTCTCTTTTTCCCTCCTTTGCTGGTACTTTGCTTGACTGGAGTGACCATTCAAAGTTACAATGGCCCTGAAAAAAGTGACTTACGACCATTTTTCACACTTACGACTATTGCAGCATCCCCACAGTCACGAGAGGCCAGGCGAGGAGAGGCGTGCCTCGATGTGAGGGATGTTGAGTTGGCCACACCCAGCCGATAACATGGCCGCCAAGCCACGCCCACCCAGTCACATGACCGCCGAGCCACACCCGCTAACTAAGCCACACCCACAGAACCGGCTGTTTAAAAATTTGAATCCCACCCCTGCTTCTTCCTTCCCCCCCTCCCTTTATTCTGCACCCCTTTTCGGAAGGAATATATCTATTTGTTTGCTTCTGGATTAGATCTTTAGCCTGCTTCCCCGGCCTAAAGAAGATCTAATAGAAGAAGAAAAAGCCCCTTTGGGTTCACAAGGCTCTGAGAAGGTCTAAGGCAGGGGACTTCTATGACTTGTGGACTTCAACTCCCAGAATTCCTGAGTCAGCCATGTTGGTGTCAACTCATCAAATATTTCTATGGTCTTTTTTAGAGTTGCCAACAGAAATGGGGGAGGGGGGAGCAGTGCAGCAGCTTGCAAACCGAAAGTGCATTCCGTAAATGTTTTCAAAGATTGTAACTAGGTGACTGAATTTTCTGCAAAATTCTAACTGGAGAGCATGATCCTAGAGAGGATTGATTGATGGATACTGTGTAGATAGATGATTGATTGATAGATATAGATACCATAGAGATGATTAATTGATTGAAGATAGATAGATAGATAGATAGATAGATAGATAGATAGATAGATAGATATAGATATATCATATCACTATCTCACTATCTATCTATCTATCCATCTATCTATATCAGTCAATCATCTATCTACAGTATCTATCAATCAATCATCTCTCTCTCTCTCTCTCTCTTTCTCTATCTATATTCAATCAATTAATCATCTCTATGGTATCTATATCTATCAATTAATCATCAATCTACAGAATCAATCAATCATCTATCTAGAGTATCCATGAATCAATCATATCTTTCTCTCTATCCTATTTATCTCTCTATCTCTCTATCTCTCTATCTCTCTATCTATCTATCTATCTATCTATCTATCTATCTATCTATCTATCTATCTATCTATCTATCTATCACTTGTGGTGCTAAGTTGAGGACTTCCTATAAATCTAACATCCCCATTTCCATTTCCCCAAAATATCGACATCTGTTAGGCAGGGCAAGTGCTCATCTTTCCGGAACCCTGTTTAAAACTCTGGAACTTGGATTCGATTCCTCTGGAAAACGTTTGCAAAGGTCATCTCACCGGAAGCCGCCCCCTTCTCTCCCCTCTCGTCTCCTGCCATCATCACCCTCCTCCTCGGAGGACCGAGGTCGGCTATTTCAGTTTTCAATCCCGGCCTGAAAAGCGAGTGATGGACCCGGAAGAAGGACGGGGTCTCACTTTCTCCACTCAGCTTCTTTGGCTCGGCTCCCAGCCTTTCAAAACGTACCAACCCCCATTTTTGGGGGTGGGGGACATCATCCCAGAGAAGGAAGGGGAGGGAGAGAAAGCAACCCCCCCCCCCCAGCGATTGCTTTAAATTACAGAGCGCCAGATTGGAGGGAAGCTTTGCAACCCAAAGTTCTTCACCCGGGATAATGAATTTAAATTGTAGCTTTATTCTCCTTTGCTTATTTTTTTCTAATAAAATAGTCTTTAGAAAAATGAAAAAAGAGCATTGTGCAAGGATGGAGATAAAGTTTAGGATGGATCTGGAAAGAGGTTGTTTTGATTTAAAAAAAAAACACTGAATTTTTGAATGCTTACATGATCTACCACTGGCTTAATCTCTCTCTCTCTCTCTCTCTCTCTCTCTCTCTCTTCTTTTAAAAATAGAAGAAAGAAACATAAAAGAGAATCTTTGGAGGTCAGTATTGAACTGTGGGATCCTTGGTGGTTTTCTTAGAGACGTTTCATTACCCAGCTAAATAACATCTTCAGTGCCAGAAGGGAGTGGGGTTTGTGGAAAGGAGGAGGAGGAGGTGGTGGCGGGGAAGGATGACTGTGATTTTGGACCAACTACCAGGAGACGGTGAATTGTAGTCCTGCCTTAGACGTGAAAGCTGGCTGGGGGGACAGGGAATTCTAGTCCTATGGAAGTCCTATGGATGGGGAATTCTAGTTCCATGGAATTTGTAGCCAGGAAAAGCAACTGGGTGACTTTGAGCCAGATCCTTTCTCTCAGCCCAAACCACCTCACAGGGTGGTTGTGCAGAAAATAGATGGCGGAAGAAATATTAAATATGTTCACCATTTGAGTCATTTATAAAAAAAATAATAAAGGTGGTGTGTGTGTGTGTGTGTGTGTGTGTGTGTGTATAAACAAACAAACAAATAAAAGAGTTGGAAGACATCCTTGAACCATCTCCCTGTGCTCCGGATTAAACTATCTCCCCCAGGTGGACATTAGGGGATCCAACTCAACTCAACTCAACACAACTCAACTCAACACAACTCAACACAACTCAACTCAACTCAACACAATTCAACACAGCACAACTCAACACAATACAATTCAGCTCAACTCAACTCATTCCCCTAGTAACCACCTGCTTCTGTTCTCAGGAATATCATTTCAAACATTCAATTCAGGCTATCTACTTTCTGTCCTCGGCTCAGTATCATGACTGACCTCCGCACACACGGGCCCCTCTGTTTACTTACATAGTTTCATCGTCCTTGAATTCTAGTTCCCCACAGGAGTCCTCATAGTCTACACCCCCTCCTTGAGCCGTTCCCTCCACCGTCTGGTAGGGGACCATCACAGTTCCTCGGGCCCCCGAGCTCCGGGTGACCTTGACCTCCAGGGTCCCTTGGCATTCGCTGACCCTTAACAGTTTGTCCTGGAAAGCAAAAATGCCAGCATGGTCATCATCCAGAATAGTCACAGTGGCCACCAGCGGGGCCACCAGGCGTCCCTTAGGGTGCTCAGCAGAGTCCGACTCAAACATGCCTTCCGCGTCGCCCACCCGCAGGTTGAGAAGCCGGACGAAAAAATGTTCATCTTCTTCAAAGATGTCATCATCAATGATGCCGATCTTCAACTCCTTCTGGGTCTCGCCGGGTTTGAAGATCAGGGTGCCCTCGCTATACTCGTAATCTGAACCTGCTTTGGCTGAACCATCCTCGGTCTTGTAGTCTACGTAGAACGTGTTGTAGGTGTCTCCACCTTGCTGGCAAGTCACGGTCAACGTGACCGAGCCGCAGTTCTCCAAGCAGTGGTACATGAATGGCTCAAAGAAGATCTTGCTGTAGTTCTCTTCCACCTCGGCTTCTGAAGGCACGTCCAGAAGGTTGGTGGACTTCTTGGAGAATTCCGTGACATGTTTCTTGAGGATGTTGCCTGCCCCGGTCATCATACGTGTCGCCTGGATGCGGTAGAAAGCCCGACTCTTCTGTTGATGCAGTAGAGCGTAGTAGTTGGCAATCTCCACCAGCTGCTCCAGTTCTTTGTCGGGGTGCTTCTGCTTGAGGTCTTTGAGGATCTGGATAACCTCTTTGCGACTCTCGTCCAACTCTTTCTCCTCCTGGGTGACGACGGGAAGGGGAGCCACGGACGCCGCACTGCCATCTACATAGACATTCTCTCGGTGGTCATTGGCCACAAATCCTCCGTCCATCTCGATGCCTTTGGGGAACTCCCCCTCCGTTCCAATTATGATCCCACTGCGTGGGTCTGCCCTATATCTCTTGTAGACATACTTGTAGAACAAGAGACGTTTGTCAGCTATCCAGGCGAAGACAACGCACACTGGGAAGAAGACCAGGGTCAACAGGGCCTCCCAGACTTGGACGATCCCTGGTGAGAAGACAGCCAAGATCAGGTACAACCAGATGTAGGCGAAGATGCTCCAGGAAGCGGTGACAAAGAAGACCCTCAAGTGCTTGATCTTGCGGCTCTCGCCGTTGGGGATGACGTAGACGCAGACGGCGATGACCACAAACATGTTGAAGGCTGCGCTGCCCACAATTGTGCCAGGACCCAGTTCCCCTGCCTGGAAGTTATGGCCACAGACCTCGATGACGGACAGAAGGATTTCAGGAGCTGAGGAACCCAAAGCCATGAGGGTGAGGTTGGAGACAGTCTCGTTCCAGATCCTCACGGTGCCAATGCTGGTCTCCCCGTTGGCTTTGGTGATGGTGATCTCCTTCTCTTTGGATGTGATGACTTCGATGGAGGCCATGAAGCGGTCCGCAATGATGGAGACCCCCAGGAACATGTACATCATGGCCACAAAGTAGACAATGGCCCGGGCAGCCTTGTCTCCAAAGGAAGGGTTGTCCGGCTGCCAAACCGGGAGGAGCACTCCGGGTTGACATTGAGTATAGCCTTCGCAGGTGCCATTCACTTCCGGGTCAAGTTCGTTGGCACCAACCCAGGAGACATTCCCAGCACAAAAGACCCCGGCGACCAAGATTTTGGTAAGAAAGGAAGAGGAGACCCTCAGCGGCCACCACGGAAGATGCATCCTTCTTGAGTTGTTGAGGGCCACAGGATCTGGGAGAGAAGAGAAGAAGAAGGAAGACACATTAGCATTGTTGGGAGATGCCCTCCAGGGTTAAGGCACCAGACTAGAAAGAAGGAGACGTGAGTTCTAGTTCTGTCTTAGCCATGAAAGTCAAGTTTGGGCCAATCACCAAGAGATTGGGAGTCCTAGTCCTGCCTTAGGTAGGAAACCTAGCTGGGCGACTTTGGGCCAATCACAGGGAGACTGGGAGTTCTAGTCCCGCCTTAGACATGAACGCTAGTTGCGTGACTTTCGGCCAATCATCAGGAGACTGGGAGATCTAGTTCTACCTTAGGCAGGAAACCTAGCTTCAGGGTGACTTTGGGCCAATCATCAAAAGATGGTGAGTTCGAGTCCCCCCTTAGGCATGAAAGCCAGTTGGGTGTCTTTGGACCACTCCTTCCCTCTCATTCCAATGCATCTCACAGGGCTGTTGTTGTGGGGGAAATAGGAAGAGGCAGTTACGTTGAATATGTTCTCTGCTTTGATAAGACCACACTTGAAATATTGCATTCAGTTGTGGTCACCTCGATACAAAAATATGACGCCGAGACTCTAGAAATAGTGCAGAGAAGACCAACCAAGATGGAGGTAACCCTTATGATGAATGGTTACAGGAACTAGGTGTGCCTAGTCTAGTTTAGTCTAAGTCTAACAAAGAGAAGAACTAGGAGTGACATCATAGCGGTGTTCCAATATTTGCCACGGAGAAGAAGGAGTCAAGCTATTCTCCAAAGCCCCTGAGGGCAGGACAAGAAACAATGGATGGAAACTCACCAAGGAGAGAAGCAAGCTAGAATTAAGGAGAAACTTCCTAACAGGGAGGAAAATTAACCAGTGGAACGACTTGCCACCAGAAGTTGTGGGTGCTTCATCACTGGAGGCTTGTAAGAAGAGACTGGACAGTCACTGGTCTGGAATGGTAGAGGGTTTCCTGCCTGAGCAGGGGGTTGGACTAGAAGACCTCCAAGCTCCCTTCCACCACTCTCATTCTACACTCCGAGTTCAAATCCTGTCCTAGCGACATTTTGTGCACCTCTTTAGGTGACCTCAGTGTTTACTCCGCTATCCGGCAAGTAAACAAATGAGTCATTTGCCCACTCAGATAACAAGTTAGCAAGGGAAGGGGGAAGATTATTTTTTTTTAAAAAAAAATCTGCTTTTAAAACAATTCCTGGAGGAACACAATATTTAAAGAGGTATAGCAGTAAATAGTGGTAAGTAGGGAGGGAAGAGAGAGACTGACAGACAGACAGAGACAGAGACAGAGAGAGGGAAAGACAGAGAGAGAGGGAAGAGAAAGGGGAAGGCAGAGAGAGGAAGAGAGAGGAAGAGAGAGAGAGGAAGACAGAGAGAGGGAGGGGAAGACAGAGAGAGGGTGGGGAAGACAGAGAGAGACAGAGAGAGAGAGGAGAGAGAGGGGAAAAGAGAGAGAGAGGAAGAGAGAGAGAGAGGAAGACAGAGCGGGAGGAGACAGAGACAGAGAGAGGAAGAGAGAGAGAGAGAAAGACAGAGAGAGACAGAGAGAGAGGAAGACAGAGAGAGACAGAGAGAGAGAGAGAGAGGGAGAGGGAGAGAGAGGAAGAGAGAGGGGAAGACAGAGAGAGAGAGAGAGAGGAAGAGAGAGAGAGAGAGGAAGAGAGAGAGAGGAAGAGAGAGAGAGAGAGAGAGAGAGAGGAAGACAGAGAGAGACAGAGAGAGAGAGAGGAAGAGAGAGAGAGGAAGACAGAGAGAGACAGAGAAAAGGACCAAGAAATGAGCTTTCACCTTCTCACCAAAGTGGTACCTATTAATCTACTCGCATTTACATGCTTTCGAACCGCTATATGGCTATGGAGATTTTCATCCATCCAGGTCCCAAAGGCTTTTTTCTCTCTTTCTCCATATTTTATTGATTAAATTATTAAAACATTGGACACAGTGTGATTGTCCTGACATTCCTTTTTATCATGCATGTTATAATATATAATACATCTTTTATATACATTTATACATTTGTACAGTTGGTTTCTATCCATAATTACCCATTTTACAGATCCTGCTTTTTATTCTGGGTCCTTCCTTTCTCTTCCCACCATCGATAAAATTTATTCCATATCTTATAGTATTCTGCTTCATCCTTATTTTTTAATTCCAGAGTCAATCTATCCATTTCAGCACGTATCAATATCTTCTTTATCACCTCGCCTTCATCGAGAATTTCTCTCTCTTTCCATTTTGGGGCAAAAGTCATTCTTGCTGCCGTGATAATGTGTACCATTAGATAAATCTCCTCTTTACCATATCTTTCTGTCATAATCCCAAGTAAAAATAATTCCAGTTTATAATCTATGTCATCTCCTCTAATCCCAAAGGTGTGTTGTTGTTTTTCAAAGGCCACTGGACTTTCTTGGTTTTTCCCTGGAAGATGTTTCACTCCCCATCCAGGAAGCTTCTTCAACTTCTGACTGGGTGGTGGCGAATGGAAGGATTGGCGTTTTCTGCAGTCCTCTGAACCGAAGACTAGTACGTCTTTCCTTCCTCCACCGTTCAGTCGGAACTGGAGAGGCTTCTTGGGTGAGGAAAAACAAAGAAAGTCCAGTTGCCTCTTGAAAAAGCACTTGCGGGATTCTTCTGTTAAGCAAGGTTGCCTTGAGGAAAGATTGGGTGGCCAACAAAGGTAAGAAGAGAAGAGGAGAGGAGAGGAGAGGAGAGGAGAGGAGAGGAGAGGAGAGGAGAGGAGAGGAGAGGAGAGAAAAGAAGAGAAGAGATTAGAAAAGAAAAGAATGTTTATTGAGAATAGAGTAGAATACAGTAGAATAGAACAGAACAGAATAGAATAAATAGAATAGAATAGAATAGAAAAACAATAATAGAATGGAATGGAATATAATATAATAGAGTAGAATAAGAATAAAACAAGAATGGAACGGAATGGAATAGAATAGAAAATAGGATAGAAAAAAAGAATAGAATAGAATAGAAAATAGGATAGAAAAAAGAATAGAATAGACTGGAATGGAATGGAACGGAACGGAACGGAACAGAACAGAACAGAACAGAACAGAATAGAAAAACAATAATAGAATGGAATGGAATATAATATAATAGAGTAGAATAAGAATAAAACAAGAATGGAACGGAATGGAATAGAATAGAAAATAGGATAGAAAAAAGAATAGAATAGAATAGAAAATAGGATAGAAAAAAGAATAGAATAGACTGGAATGGAATGGAACGGAACGGAACGGAACAGAACAGAACAGAACAGAACAGAACAGAACAGAAAAACAATAATAGAATGGAATGGAATATAATATAATAGAGTAGAATAAGAATAAAACAAGAATGGAATGGAAAATAGGATAGAAAAAAGAATAGAATAGAATAGAAAATAGGATAGAAAAAAAAATAGAATAGACTGGAATGGAATGGAATAGAATAGAATAGAATAGAATAGAATAGAATAGAATAGAATAGAATAGAATAGAATAGAATAGAATAGAATAGAATAAGAAAGGGAATAGGATAGGATAGAAGAGATCTAGTGGGGTTTCCTGCCTGAGCAGGCGGGTGGACTAGAAGACCTCCAAAGTCCCTTCCAACTCTGTTATTCCATTCTGTTCTGCTCTCAATAAAGATTCTATTCTATTGTATTCTGTCTTTTTCTCCTATTCCTACTCTACTCTATTCACTGAATTTATTTGTCCCACCTCTCATAATCTCTGGGCAGCTTTTGAACAACTGCTAAGCAATCTGTCACATGTTGAGGACTACTTGTCCTCGATTCGAGTGTCCTGAGATATGTCTGGATGACGGTGGCTCCACGCTCCACCGCCGGCTCTCCTGGGGGGGGGGGGAGGAACAGGCTTTGCCCTGTGCTGAGCAGCTGCTGCCTAATATGGGATGTTTCCCGCCGCTTCTCCGGTTTCTGCCAGAGAACTGCTGCTGACTCAGGGCTTCCTCCAGCCGAGGGGCCTCGGGAAAGCAAGCTGGTTGGGAAATCCCTCCGACAGCCGCAGGGAGAAAATTGGGAGCTCCATTTCCTTCTCCAGGCGCTCAGGACCGCTTGAACTCCAGTTTGGATGATATTGAATTCTTTATTGTCACTGTACATATGTGCACAGTCTCCCCATACAACAAAATTCACATAACACCCGGAGACCAGACCCAACAGGTACACAGACACACAGACACACACATACACACACACATGACAATCCCCAAATACACACACACACTCATGTCAAAATTCCCTGCCCCCTAAAAACACACAAGGTGTTGTGATTCGCCAGTAGCCGGTGCAGACGGCAGCGGAATCGGACAGTGGAGAAGAACGGGGACCAGTCCGGGAGTCTGGGGAGGACTCGGACGAGGGTCCTGCGTGCGATGCAGAGATGGGGCCAGGATCCATCTGGGAGTGCGGTGCTGCCTCCGGAGCCTCTGGAGTCTGGCAGCAGCAAGGCCGAGGAACAAGGGGAGCCTGTTTCCAGTGTGCGTATGCACAGAGCTGTCAGAAGGCAAGAACAATTAAGACAAAAGGGGCGACTTGGAAGTAAGGCTGGGAAGTGATCGGCCCCTCCCATCAGACATAAAGGAGGAGCAAAGGGACAGGAATCTTTGCAGGAAGCAACTTCATTCGTACTGGTCGGTTTGAAACCTTGAAGCTCTGTGTGGACTTTGTACTTCGTTTGGCTTTTTACAGTTAATTTGGCACTTTAGTTGTTGGCAGCCATTCAAAGGAGAGAAAGGTGGGTGCTTATCTCGAGGGGCTGTTTGGGACTCATTACTGGCTGGGAATGAACATAATTCCCAGCCTTGAAATAAAACAACAGTTGTTTGGACTAAGCATGGGCTTAATTATTGTCTCAGGAAGCCTTGATCATAACACAAGTGTCCACACAACAGACCAAGCAATACTGTCCAACAGCTCACTGATGGTGGTCCTTAAGTTCATTGTTAAGTGTGCAATGATAGCTCTGGGATAAAAACTGTTGGAAAACTCGTGTGGTCCAAGTTTTAAATTGTTCTGTATCTTCTGCCAGAAGGCAGCAGTTCACAAAGATTATGAGCAGGATGGGCAGAGTCTCTGAGAACGTTGTGCAACTTCCTCAAACAGCGAGATGCAAAGATGTCGTCCAGGGCTGGTAGCTGGAGCCCCATGATATTTTATCCAAAACTACCTGCTGAAAAAGGCCACCAGATCTGAAACCCCTCATTTTGTCCACAACCAGGACAGGACAGAAGCCTGAGGCCGATTTGCAAAACGCCAAGGCTATGTGGCAAGCAGGAAAGCCACTGGATCCCTGGGCTGTGTGATCTTTCCTACTCGGTTAATTGTAAACTGCAATGGGGCAGTCTCACCTTTCTCAGGTCTAGCCACAGTTAGGATGATCTTCTGCAGAAGGTCAAATAAGTTTTCTGGTGGCCCCAAAGAGATTAACCCGCTGGAGCCCCAAACCTTTGCCTTCATTTTAGAATGAAAAAGTTGCCCTCCAATTACTGTATTTTTTTTTATTCTCTCTCTCTCTCTCTCTCTCTCTCTCTCTCTCCCTCTCTCTCTCTCTCCCCCCCTCCCTCTTCATGCTTTATCCTGTTTTGATTACTGAATACTAATTTGATTTTAATAATGACCTGCTGGTTTTCTTTAAAAGTCAGAAAAGATTTAACAACGTAAAATTAGACTAACATCAGGCTGAAAGTTATTGTCTAGCATATTCCATTTTACTCTCAAGTGCGTGACGTTTGGAAATTTCATTCCTGATGTGCTTTGTTCTCTTTTGGTTTCCTTGGTCGATCTTGATTTCCCCCTTTAATGAGACACGAATCAAAGGAAACAGCAACAACAGTAATTAAAAAAACCCACAGAGGTCATCTAGACCAGCCCGCTCTTCCTTGGTAGGGTGGGATGAATTGCACATAATGTTGAGACCATCAAACTTGTAAAACCTGGTAAATGTATAGATAGTCTTGACTTGCCAATGTTTGTTTAGCGACTGTTTGGAGTTATAATGGCACTGGGGGGCAGGGAAGCAACCTAGGTCTGGTCCTCATACTTACGACATGGCCACATCCTCAAAGTCCTGTGATTAAAATTTGGGCACCATCCAAAATTTGCAATCAACATATGCATTTTACCTATATATTTTCCCTAGTTTACATATGTATTTTACTGATATATTTTCCATATTTTGCACACACGTATTACCTGTATATGTTTCATATTTACGTATGTATTTTACCTGTGTATTCTACATACTTTACATACGTATTTTACCTATATATTTCACATATTTTACGGATATATTTTCCATATTTTGCACATGTATTTTTCCTATACATTTTCTATATTTTGCATATGTATTTTACCTATATATTTACATATTTTGCATATGTTTTTTACTGATATATTTTACATTTCTGCACATGTATTTTATCTATATGTTTCACATATTTTGCATACGTATTTCATCTATCTATTTTACATCTTTTGCACAGATATTTATCTTCCTCTTTGAAGGCAGGTTTGGAAATATGAAACATAAATAAATATGTTTTTTTTAAAGGGTGAGGCATGGATGAGATGGGGGTGTCCCCGTCTCTTTTATTATTATTATTATTATTTTTACTTCCCTGATGACCTGATTTTCTTTTTAATCGTTGACTTACACCTTTCGTTTAGGAAAATCAGACTGTCTCCCAACGAACAAGCAGAGGGTAAAGATGTGTTTTTTCTCTGATCTGCTGACACACTTTTGAGCCGAAGAGAGCCGACTCACCCTTCTTTGCAAAAAATAAAATAAAATAAATCAATGCAAAAAATATTATTCCGGAGAATGAAGGACACCGCACGCTTTCAAATGAGCTCAGTTCCCTGGGATCCATGTGCCGAACCACATCACTAAGAAGGAACTGACTTGCATCAAAAGCGAATTCCTGGTGCCGAGGTCTCCAACCTTGGCAACTTTAAACCTGGAGGACTTCAATTCCCAGGATTCTGGGAGTTAAAGTCCTCCAAGGCTCCAAAGTTGCTAAGGTTGGAGATCCCTGTCTTGGGATGTGTGTGTGTGTGTGTGTGTGTGTGTGTGTGTGCGCGTGCCCACCCTTTATCAGCCGGGAACGTCACGTCTGTGCCAACCCCATCTGCACCTTCTTTGGAAGGCCAGCTTTTGCAATCACTGCTGTGCTCAAGCCGTAGCAACGCTGCTGTTCCCGTAGCAACTGAACTATAAAAAGGATGCTAAACGCGGGGATATAAAAAGAAGGAGAAGCATGAGGGACGCTGTAACCAAATAAAAGAGGAACGGGGTTGGAAGGGACCTCGGAGGTCTTCTAGTCCAACCCCCTCTGCTCAGGGCAGGGAGACCCTAGGTGTGATGACCCAGGGTGGGATACAAAACAAACACAGTCACAGAAAACAGGTGAAGCCCCTTTTATTCCTTCACTTTGCTTCCAGGCTCCGAATATCCTTGACGGAAGACAAAAAAACTCCCACACAAACAGTTACAAGAAGAAGGGGAAAAAGCAACACAAACCAGGCAAGGTAAGGGCTGGAGGACGCCCACAGATAACTGAACACACACTGGGAAGGATGCCAAACTCAGAGAGGAACCATAAACTAGAGATATTTCCATGCTTTGTTTCCAGCGTTCGCCCGTACGCATGTCCGTCCTCTTATTCAGCTGTCACAGCTGCAGCCCACGAAGAGGATCAAGGCCCTCTCCTCCCAAGTAGGCCACATCTCTCCCTTATCCTCTCCTCCCTGTGTGCCCTAGGATGAAGAGGGGATGGGCCTGGGTCCTCCTCTGACTGCCCAGCCGGCCTCTGCCCTTCCCCAGCCTCCTCCACCAGCTACGGAGCCACACTTCCACTCCCTGTCGGCTGTTCCTCCTCTTACTCAGAGTCAGTCTCCACCAGGGTCATGACACTATGGCTATTTTTTTCAGACAAAGGGCTGTCCAATCTCTTCTTGAAAAACTTCCAGTTGTTGGAGCAGCCACAACTTCTGGAGGCAACTCCGTTTAGCTTCTTGCGATTAGCCAACACCGACAATCAACAAAAGGACAACCATTCATTTAATGACATTTAAAAAAAAAATAAAACTCTGCATTGGTAACAGGAAGGGCATCTGGCCAGTAAAGACTCAGCTCCATTCAGTTGCCCAGACTCCATCCCACTGCAAGGGATTATGGGGTCATTAAAAGAGGATGATTGTCAAGGGATCTATGATTACCTGGGTGAAAAACGTAGGCCATAATATAAATTTGGATGAGTGGGAAAAGACTTGGACCGAGAACTGGAAGCTGACTTTGTCGATGGCATTTAAGGAGAACCAATATAAAATGTTTTGTAGATAGCACTTAGCGCCGGCAAGACTGGCGAAAATGTATCCAAATATAAAACCGGAATGCTGGAAATGAAAATAAAAAATGGGAACCTTTTTCCATATGTGGTGGCAATGTATAGAGGTTAAAAAATATTGGAAGAAGATACGGAGATGGCTTTTTGAAATTACAAATTATAGATTGAATCTGGCACCAGAAATCTTTCTATTAGGTACGATTAAAGGGAATTTGAGGCAAGGAGAAAAGATATATTATTGTACACATCTTAACGGCAGCAAGAATCACCTTTGCACAAAGTTGGAAGAGCATTAAAATACCACCAGATGAAGCTTTAATTCAAAAAATAATGGATTGTGCAGAGCTAGACAAATTCACTATGGAATTAAGAGGCAAGGATGATCGAGAATATTATACGATATGGGATAGGTGGTATGAATGGGTGAAGAATAAAGATTAAAATGATGTACAGTCACAAAACAAGAAACATGTATATACAATGACACAAACACTGTTAATGGAAATGAGAGTTCTGTATTTTTGGTTTTTAAAGAATAAAAATTTATGGGGGAAAAAAGAGGATGATTTAATGACTTTTTAAAGTGACAATGGCACCGAATTCCCAGAATTTTCCAGCCAATCGGAAGTAAGGAAGTCCACCAGTCTTAAAGTTGCCAAGGTTGGACACCCCCGGTTTAAATAATACTGGCCTCCATATCCTGCCCAATACAAGTCGTTCTCTACTTACAACAGTGACCATTCATGGTTACAATGGCACTGCAAAAAGGGACTTATGACTTTCACACTTATGACTATTTCAACATCCTCATGGTCACGTGACCAAAAAGGTAGGCACCCAACTCATATTTAGGCTGCAAAGTGTGATTCTACCGTCTTGTTCTAAAGTAAAGCTGCTTTTAGCAATTGCGGTTCAAGAGTTTTGGTAAATAATATTCCATTTAGTTAAGGACACCACTACTTAGTTGTAAATGGTCCAAGAAAATCAACCATCAAATATCTATATCTTTCTATCTCATCTCATCTCATCTTCTCTATTTTCTTTCTTTCTATTTTTCTTTCTTTTTTTCATGCCTGTCTGTCTATTTCTTTCTTTCTTTCTTTCTTTCTTTCTTTCTTTCTTTCTTTCTTTCTTTCTTTCTTTCTTTCTTTCTTTCTTTCCTTCCTTCCTTCCTTCCTTCCTTCCTTCCTTCCTTCCTTCCTTCCTTCCTTCCTTCCTTCTTTCTTCTTTCTTTTTCATTCTTGTCTGTCTGTCTATCTATCTGTCTCTTTCATGTCTGTTTGTCTATCTGTCTATTTCTCTCTTCCTTTCTTGCCCAGGTCATGTGATCAACTTTCGAGACTTCATCACAAGCAAAGTCAACGGGGAGGTCAAATTCGCTAAACAACGGTGTTATTCGTTGAACACAACGGCAGCAATTCGCTCATAAGCAAAGAACGGTCATAAACGGGGGACAAAATCAGAGGGTTTTGTCCCAGTGTGTGATCTTTCTTGCCACACACGTTTCGCTTAGGAACAGAAAATTGTGATCGTAAGTTGAGGACGACCTGAATGAAGACTGAGAAGCTTGGGGGAAGGGGGATCGTGCAATGGACCAATTAGATGTGCTGAAGAGAAAGGCCAAGTCGAAGCCAAGGAGCCTTTCTACCATCCTTGTACAACTTTTAGGAGGTCTCCAAATTGCGGAACAGGGCCAGATATTCTGCCACCCTCCAACGAAAGGCTTAGAAGATATAACTCTCCCATTCAAGGGTTAGAAGAATCACTCGGCAATGTGCAACTCTGCAGGGTATGTTTTAATGGGCTGCTAGAAACCAGAAATATAAAATGAGCCATTCTGTCTGTTGGATAGCCGGCTCCCGGGCTGCCAGGTGAGATAGAGCTTTCCAAAGAATCCCTTTGAAATGCAACAAACAGGCCATCCTGAGCTGGGAATTCAGGAGTGTGAAGGCTAAATTTGCATGATGAATAGCAATAGACTTTATGGGCTATTTCACAGTGCTTACAACCCTCTCTAAACAGTTTACTGAATCAGCATTATTCCCCCAACAATCTGGGTCATCATTTTACTGACCACGGAAGGACGGAAGGCTGAGTCAATCTCGAGCCGGTCAGGATCGAACTGCTGGCAATCAGCAGAGTTAGCCCGCAATACTGCATTCTAACCACTGTGCACCATTGGAGGGAGGCAGGAAGGAAGAGGAAAAGGCAGAGCAATAGCACAGACTTATATACTGCTTCCTAGAGCTTTACAACCCACTCTAAGTGGTTGTACTGAATCAGCATTATGACCCCAACTATCTGGGTCCTCATTTGACCGACCTCGGAAGGACAGAAGGTTGAATCAACCTCGAGCCTGACAGAATCGAACTCCAGGCAGTGGGCAGAGTTAGCTGCAATGCTGCAATGTAACCACTGCCACTACCATGGCTGAAAAAAGTAAGTACGTTTAGCCTAATGGATAGAGAAAGGCTTAGGGGAGACATGACAGCATCTTCGAATACATATCCATTAGAGGAAAGGGGCTTGATTTACGCTAAAGATAGGATAAGAAGCAATGGATGGAAGCTGGTCAGAGGGAGATCCAGATTGGAAATAAGGAGGAATTTCCTGACAGGGAAAAGAGTTAATTGACGGGACAGCTTGCCTCCCAGAGTCGTGGCTGCTCCATTGTTGGAGATTTTCAAGAAAAGATGGCACAACTATTGGTGTAAAGACCCCTGCATTGGGCAGGGGGGTGGTTAGATTGGTACCTTCCAGCCTTAGGATTCTATAATGCTACGAATCCATGTTCTCTGGCACGTGTAGGTTTAGATCATGTTGGTTTAGAATTCTTTTTTATTGGCCAAGTGTGATTGGACACGCAAGGAATTTGTCTTGGTCCATACGCTCTCAGTGTACATAAAAGAAAAGACACCTTCGTCAAGTGTCAAGAATCATAAGATACAGCACTTAATAATAGTCATAGGGTACAATAAGCAATCAAGTCATACCAGATGTTTACTCAGATGTCTGCCATGGGGAACTGTCCAGCATTTCGGGAGTTATGTGGGATTTGGGGAGCTGTCCAGCATTTCAGGAGCTGTCCAGCATTTCAGGAACTATCCAGCATTTCGGGAGCTGTCCAGCATTTCAGGAGCTATTCGGGATTTTGGGAGCTGTCCAGTATTTCAGGAGCTGATCAGCATTTCAGGAGCTGTCCAGCATTTCAGGAGCTATTCGGGATTTTGGGAGCTGTCCAGTATTTCAGGAGCTGATCAGCATTTCAGGAGCTGTCCAGCATTTCAGGAGCTATTCGGGATTTTGGGAGCTGTCCAGTATTTCAGGAGCTGATCAGCATTTCAGGAGCTGTCCAGCATTTCAGGAAATAACCAGCATTTCGGGAGCTATTCGGGATTTTGGGAGCTGTCCAGCATTTCAGGAGCTGAAGGTAGAAAGAAGTCTCTAGCCTTCCTCGTTTCCAGGAAGGAGAAACCAGGACTTCTAGTTTCCAACATAAACATTCCTGTAATTAACATAATAGCCTCATTAAGTGTATCTGGGTGAAACACCAATTAAAAGATCCGGGAGTCTCGTTCTACCAGAGGACAACAATGGGCCTTGAATTAACATGTCTCCCCTTTCCGATTGAGGGTTTGCTACTTCTTAATAACTGCCTTAAGCTGCCTTCATGACTAATACAAGCACACAGACACACACTGACACACACACACAGTGGCACATTCAAGGCTGGGAATTCAGATGGTGTGTTAAGGCAGCAACCGACTCTTTGGGGAAGGAGAGTGGGTCTGCCAGGGGTTTTTGGACAGGTGAAAGGGACAAAGAAGAGGGGGGGCCAAACAGGAACATGGCCCAACAGGTGAGATCAAGGCAGACCTGTTTTAAGGGCCCCAGCTGGAATCCTATTGGCTGCCTCCTGTCAGCCCCTGGTTGGTGGGTTTGCAACCAGCAAACGTTGAGGGGGGGCACTGTGGCATATCCCAGAAAAGGCCCACCATTCCACCTTTTGGCCCGGTTGGGAAGTGGCTTCCCAGCTCAGAGACAACGGCACTGAAAAGAGGTGAGTCCTTTCTAGGCGGTGATTGTATTTAATGCTCCTTTCTTTTCCTATTTTCCTGACCAGAACAACAGTCCCGTGAGGTGGGTTGGGCTGAGAGAGAGCGACTGGCTCAAAATCACCCAGTCAGCTTAATGCCTCATGCAAAACTAGAACTCTCATTCTCCTGGTGAATGGCCCAAAGTCACATCTAGCTCTCATGCCTCATGCAAAACTAGAACTCACAGTCTCCTGGTGAATGGCCCAAAGTCACATCTAGCTCTCATGCCTCATGCAAAACTAGAACTCACAGTCTCCTGGTGAATGGCCCAAAGTCACATCTAGCTTTCATGCCCATGCAAAACTAGAACTGAAAGTCTCCTGGTGAATGGCCCAAAGTCACATCTAGCTTTTATGCCTAATGCAAAACTAGAACTCACAGTCTCCTGGTGAATGGCCCAAAGTCACATCTAGCTCTCATGCCTCATGCAAAACTAGAACTCTCATTCTCCTGGTGAATGGCCCAAAGTCACATCTAGCTTTCACGCCTAATGCAAAACTAGAACTCACAGTCTCCTGGTGAATGGCCCAAAGTCACATCTAGCTTTCATGCCTAATGCAAAACTAGAACTCACAGTCTCCTGGTGAATGGCCCAAAGTCACATCTAGCTCTCATGCCTAATGCAAAACTAGAACTCACAGTCTCCTGGTGAATGGTCCAAAGTCACATCTAGCTTTCACGCTTAATGCAAAACTAGAATTCACAGTCTCCTGGTGAATGGCCCAAAGTCACATCTAGCTTTCATGCCTCATGCAAAACTAGAACTCTCATTCTCCTGGTGAATGGCCCAAAGTCACATCTAGCTCTCATGCCTAATGCAAAACTAGAACTCACAGTCTCCTGGTGAATGGCCCAAAGTCACATCTAGCTCTCATGCCCCGTGCAAAACTAGAACTCACAGTCTCCTGGTGAATGGCCCAAAGTCACAACTAGCTCTGATGCCTCATGCAAAACTAGAACTCACAGTCTCCTGGTGAATGGCCCAAAGTCACATCTAGCTCTCATGCCCGTGCAAAACTAGAACTCACAGTCTCCTGGTGAATGGCCCAAAGTCACAACTAGCTCTGATGCCTCATGCAAAACTAGAACTCACAGTCTCCTGGTGAATGGCCCAAAGTCACATCTAGCTCTGATGCCTCATGCAAAACTAGAACTCACAGTCTCCTGGTGAATGGCCCAAAGTCACATCTAGCTCTCACGCCTCATGCAAAACTAGAACTCACAGTCTCCTGGTGAATGGCCCAAAGTCACAACTAGCTCTGATGCCTCATGCAAAACTAGAACTCACAGTCTCCTGGTGAATGGCCCAAAGTCACATCTAGCTTTCATGCCTCAGTGCAAAACTAGAACTCACAGTCTCCTGGTGAATGGTCCAAAGTCACATCTAGCTCTCATGCCTCATGCAAAACTAGAACTCACAGTCTCCTGGTGAATGGCCCAAAGTCACAACTAGCTTTGATGCCTCATGAAAAACTAGAACTCACAGTCTCCTGGTGAATGGCCCAAAGTCACATCTAGCTCTCATGCCTCATGCAAAACTAGAACTCACAGTCTCCTGGTGAATGGCCAGACACTTTTCCCACTATACAAAGCTGAAATGTCTCTTTATTTTTGTTCTAGGACAATATTCTTCTTTTGGAAAATAGTGCACAGAGGTCCTTCCAAGTGGGGGAAGAAACCAAAAGTTAGAAGTCAAACCATTTCCTCTTATTGTTTAGAAGTTCTTGCGGATGGATGTGCCCAAAATCAATACTAACATTTATTGTGGCCTTCCGGAAGAAAAAGTCTTTAGATGACAATCATTCCCTTCCCCTCTTTGGAAGTACATGGGGATTAGCAGACGTCTGAATTACCGCAAATCGGCAAGGCAAGGGAGAAAATTAGTCAAAATTAAATAGGCCTTTTCTCATTAATTCACAGGCGGGCTTCCAAATGCATTGCAGGTCAATAAAGCCTCATTAGAGAGGGGTGGAATTTAATACCCTCTTGAGAGCTGTGTGTTCCGTGTGGGAGAAACGGACATTATTCCTAGACAAAGCACATGGCCGGCTCGTCTCACATGTGCTCCCAAGAGGGGATCAGCATCCCATGCTAAAGGGACAGTGATGGGCTCCAATTGAACGATCCCAACTCACGTCATCTCTGCCGCTAGAAACAGTTGCTAGGGAACTCCTTTGGGCCCGCCCACTTTACACAGCCTACGCTCTTGCACACATATCTGTCTAGAATCAATGTGCAAAGAACATCAGCGATAGATGCATTGCTCCTATTAAGACAGCGTTTCTCCAACTTGGCAACTTGGAGAGGAGTGGGCTTCAACTCCCAGAATTCCCTAGATAGCCAATGAACTTAATATCTGCGGACTTTAATTCCCATGCCTCAGGCATGGAAACTGGCTGGGTGACTTTGGGTCCATAAACAGGAGAATGTGAGTTCTAGTCCTGCCTTCGTTATGAAAGCTGGCTGGGTGACTTTGGATCAATCACCAAGAGACTGGGAGTTCTAGTCCTGTGTTAGGCACAAAAGCCAGCTGGGTGACTTTGGGCCAACCACCCAGGAGATGGGGAGTTCTAGTCCTGCCTTAGGCATGAAAGCCAGCTGAGTGACTTTGGGCCAATCACCAGGAGATGGGGAGTTCTAGTCCTGCCTTAGGCATGAAAGGCAGCTGGGTGACTTTGGGCCAATCACCCAGGAGATGTTGAGTTCTAATCCCACCTTAGCCATGAATGCTGGCTGGGTGACTTTTTGGGTCAATCAAAAACCTCCAGTGATGGAGCACTTACAATTTCTGGAGACAAGCTGGTTCATTGTCCTCCCTCCCTGTCAGGAAATTTCTCCTGAGTTCTAAGTTGCTTCTCTCCTCGATTAGTTTCCATCCATTGTTCCTTGTCCTGCCTTCAGGGGCTTTGGAGAAGAGGCTGACCCCTTCCTCTTCTTTATGGCAGCCCCTCAAATATTGGAACCTGTTATCACGTCCCCGCCCACTAGGCCTTTGTTTCTTTAGATTAGCCAAATCCAAGTCCTGCAACTTTTCTTCATATACATAAAAAGCCTCAAAAGAGATGGCAGCTTTAGCAAGGTCAGCATTCCATTTTTTATGAACAGATTTTAGACCAGAACGCTTTCTTAGAGAAACTTAACCCATAACCTTGCAGTTATCACCATGCCAAAAATACAACTTTAAATCTGGACTCCTGCCAACATCACTTCTTCTTTGGTGACCAGGATGGCAAATTACAGGACTGGAGGAAGGGAGAGGGGGACACTGGGAACGTCTGCGTGTTTAAATTTTGAAATATGATATATGCCTACAATGTTGCATCTACAAAGATGCCATATTATAAACGGTTTTAGGCATTAAAAAAAAAAAACCCCAAACAAACCAGAAAATCTGCATTCAGAAAAGGAGACGCTTTTTCTGTTTCCTGGAGTTTCTCATTTGTATGAAATCGGTCCAAATACCCACCGTTCAGGCTGTTGTTTTTTGCATTAATATTTTAATGCACTCGGGTACAGGTTACTTCAAACATATGCATTTCTATTTGCAATTTTCTTTTTTGCTTTTCCTAAAACTTCTGGAGATCTCATTTCCATAAATATTTGGACAGACTTTTCCTTATTCTATCCAGCACCGTTATATCTTAAAACGAAACACCAATATTCAGAGAACGATGAATTTTGAATACGTACGGTTGGGAAATGCAAAATGCATTCTAGTGGGGATTGGGGGCACTCTGCCCCACGTAAGTTCTGTAGCATCTCCAGGGCTCCAGTTTAATTTTCAGAGGCAGGAAAAATAAAAGCTGACATTTTGTCGTTTGCCAGAATGTCTTTTGCGCGTGTCTCTTCCCTTTCCGTAGTGGAATAAGGTGGCAAATTGGATCACAGCCAGCCCAGGGACAAATATCTATCAATTCATTCTGGGTGTTGCCTGTTCGTCTGTGGGAAGATAATTTTACAGTTTGCAGAAAGAGGGAAGCTTCAGGAGATCACAAAAGAGAGAATTTGACAAGCCACAGCAGGGGAGGCAAAGAAAACAGGGGACTTTCACTGGGGAAAATATGGGAAGGGGTTACAAATACTGTACGACAGCAAGCAGGGCAGGGTAAGTGTCTTTTCTGATGGCAGAGAAAGGTGTGGGATAGATCTCTTCCACGTTTTAATGCTTGCACGGACTCATCTGTGTGTGTGTGTGTGTGTGTGTTTTTCCGAAGCAGATTGGGACTTGTTACTAAGGATATCTGTCTCTTGGAGTAGAAAGGTAGTTGGTGTAAAATTACTCACGCCCTGCATGGTTCGGTTTCCTCCTTTGGGGTGGGGTGGAGAAAGCACAGGAGTGCGTTCCCAGATACTTGAAGGACCGGACTTAAGAAGTGGCGTTTGAATGAGATTATCTTATCAAGTAGATTGTGTCTTCTTTATTTATTATATCCTGTCTTTATTGTTTTATGAGTAACTAGTGAACAACTGTAATATAGCTTCCTCTTCCTGTTTTCTTCACAACCTGTGGGGTTAGCTGGGCTGAGAGAGAGAAGGGGGGACTGATCCAAAGTCAGCCAGCTGGTTTCATGCCTAGAGTGGAACTAGAACTCACTGTCACCTGGTGATTGGTCCAAAGTCACCCAGCTGGCTTTCATGCCTGGAGTGGAACTAGAACTCACTGTCTCCTGCTGATTGGTCCAAAGTCACCCAGCTGGCTTTCATGCCTGGAGTGGAACTAGAACTCACTGTCTCCTGCTGATTGGTCCAAAGTCACCCAGCTGGCTTTCATGCCTGGAGTGGAACTAGAACTTCCTGTCTCCTGGTGATTGGTCCAAAGTCACCCAGCTGGCTTTCATGCCTAAAATGGGAGTAGAACTCCCTGTCTCCTGGTGACTGGCTAATAGTCACTCAGCCAGCTTTCATGTCTAAGGTGGGACTAGAACTCGCCGTCTCCTGGTTTTTAGCTTTCACCACTAGACCAAACCAGTTCTACTAGCATGTGCGCCTATAAGTTTTAGAAGCGATCCATGAGGATGCACAAACACAGACTCAAAGTGAAGATTGTCTGTCTCCCAAAGTTTGTTTCAGGATATTCCCAGGTTGGGCAGGGCGATGAATGTTGAGCCTGCTTTTTCCTTTTTGAAGAACCTTAATCCGATAGACTGCCCCTAAACAGGGAATCTCCTTTAAAACCACCTGGGGTGGTTATCAGGTCTTTTGGGATGTTTCCTCCTAATTTAATGAGGCATTGAACAAGATAAACCACCCCACGGATTTGGCTCCTTCGTAGCCTTTGCTGAGTTATGGGAAGACTAATCAGTTCTCACCCCCCCGCTGAATAGCTACAATCCTGGAGTAAGGGACATTCAGTCTTTGGGATGGTACTTTGGTATCTGACCAGAGGAGGAGGAGGCCGTGAATTCGATCCAAGGGAGAGGCAGATATTTCTCTCTCTGGGCAGAATGAGAATCTCTCTGCTGAATCAAAAACTCCACCCTGGTATAGGGCAGTGATGGCTAACCTTTTCCTAAAGTGTGCGTGCTGCACCCATGGTGAAATGCCGACAATCAGTTGGCTGGCGAGAGGTGTGTGCGCGGATACGTAGTAGGGCTCTTCCGGGCGACCTCTCATGTGCCGGCAGAAATGGCTCTGCGTGCCACTTCCGGCATGCTTGCCAGAGGTTCCCCGTCACGGGTTATAGGGTCTCCTGCTTGTGCAAGGGGTTGAACCAGAATATGTCCAAGGTTTCAATGCTCAGGCAGTGCTTAGTCCCTCCCAATTCTATTACCCTGTTTACAAAACCAGTCGGGCACTTTGGCTTCACTGCCACATCTTGTGTGAGAAATGGGACAGGCCCATTAGTTAGTTTAGTTTAGTTGATTGGCATTGCACCTCGTACGATGGCATTAAACGCCATCTTCAATATACATTATAAGTGTAAAAATAACACGCAAACACACCTCCTTCGCATTCTATGCATTGAATTGAAAACCCCTGATATGGCATTAATATTGCACTACTCAGTAGAATTCAACAGAGTTACTGCCCTGGGATAGAAGCTGTTTTTCAGCCTGTTTGTCCTTGTTTTTATTATTGTTCTGTACCGTCTGCCAGATGGTAATACTTTAAAAAAAGGGGGTGCCCAGGATGAGATGGATCTTGGAGAATGTTTTGAACTTTCTTAAGGCGGTGGGAGCTCTAAAGCTCTTCCAAAGAGGGGAGAGGGCAACCCATGATCTTCTGGGCAATGACTTTAACCCTCTGGAGTGCTGTCCTATGTTTGCAATTGGCAAACCATACACAGGTGCAGTAAGTTAAGATACTCTCTCTGGTGCAACAGCAGGGGTGGGATTCTACCAGTTCACACCTATTTGCTAGAAACGGTTGTTTTAATTCTAAGCAGTTCAGAGAACCGGTTGTTAGAAGAAATTACTGGGCTAATTCTGTAAGGAAGGCAGGAAGGAAACATTCTGGTGTTGCTTACAGAAACTGCCTCTCCATTAACCCTTATTACAGTCTTGGCAGGACTGGACTTCCTGTCTCAGGAACTTCTCTGGAGTTTTTTTCCCCCTCCTTTGCTGGTACTTTGCTTGTGTGGAGTGACCATTCAAGGTTACAATGGCACTGAAAAAAGTGACTTATGACCATTTTTCACACTCATGACTGTTGCAACATCCCCACTGTCATGAGAGGCCAGGCGAGGAGAGGCGTGCCTCGATGTGAGTGATGTTGAGTTGGCCACGCCCAGCCAATAACATGACCACCAAGCCACGTCCACCCAGTCACATGACCACCAAGCCATATACACCCAGTCACATGACCACCAAGCCACTCCCACCACCTAAACCATGCCCATAGAACCAGTTGTTAAAATTTTTGAATCCCACCCCTGTGCAGCGGTAGAAGGTCACCAGCAGTTTTCCATTCAGTTGTTGTTTCCTGAGAAACCTCAGGTGTCTAATCTCTGCTGGGCCCTTTTGACCAGGGCTGCAATGTGAGCCCCCCAGGTCAGGTCCTCTTTTAGGGTAACACCCAGAAACTTAAAACTGGCCCCTTGCTCCCCTCGGTCTCCACTGAGAAGCCAGGACTGGAGGTCTGATCTGCTCCTTCTAGAGTCCAGTATAAGCTCCTTGGTCTTATTGGTGTTGAGGACCAAGTTATAGCGCATAAACCTCTTTCCTGTCTTCGCTAAGAAAGACTTCAAGGCACGGAGAGGTAATCCTTGGTTTACAACGGTCGGTTTAGTGACCGTTCCAAGTTACAGCGGCACTGTAAAATAAAATGGCTTAGGACCGCCTGTCACACTTTACGATGGTCGCAGCCTCCCCCAAACGGCCGTGTGATCAACATTCAGACGCTCGGCAACCTGGTTTGTATTTTTGGCAACCTTCTGAACAGCCAAGTGACGGGGGAAGTTGCTAACTTATCAACTGCAGGGGTGCCTGTCACAAACATGGCAAGAAAAGGCCGTTAAAAAATAATAATAAAGGAGCAAAAGTCACTCTGGTTTAGCGACAGAAATGTGTGTGTGTGGGGGGCTCAATGGCAGTCGTAAGTCCAGGACAACCTGGATTCCCTACATCTGGAGAACACCAGGTGGAAGACCTTCCTCTTCCTCCTCCTTCCTCTTCCTCCTCCCCTCTTCTTCCCCTCTTCCTCACATCCACTGGTTGTTTGATAGAGGGATGAAAATAATCCCTGTCAAACACACACACACACACACACACACACACACACACACCCTCCTTGTGGGCAGATGACAGCACAAAACCCCACAAGACGACCATTTTAGGCACTTGAAGAGACTTCAAAGCCAGAAAACATCCTCCCCCCTCCCCCCCCCATCCAACACCTCCCTCCCTTCTCTGGTGCAGCCGAGAGGTGTCATGGTTTGGAAGGATTTCTGCAATTCCACCCTTCTCCTTTTTTTTTTTTCCAACGAAGGAGGCTCCCACACAGGGACATTGCCTGCTCAAGCACCCGCAGCCTAGACTTAGACTTAGATTCAGCAGATTTCCTGATTTTCACAATATCATAGTAAGCAACGTCTATAATGTCTGCTTGATATAAGCTAAGGAACTTCTGCTAAGGATAAGAATACTTTTCTGGTCACTTTCCAGCCTGCTTCAGTTTGGAACCCCAACAGCCGGTGTATCCTGCCAAGCTTGGAATCCGGGCACCCGGAGGCCAAAAGATGGACAATTGAGATTTAAAACAAAAAACAAAACAAAACGAAAACCAAACATATCTCTCTCCTCCTCCTTCCTCCTCCTCCCTCTTTCTCTTCCTTCCTCCTCCTCCCTGCTCCACTCTTCCTCCTCCTCCTCCTCCTTCCTCCTCCCCTCCTTCCTCTCCTCCTCCCTCCTTCCTCTTCCTCCTCCCTCTTCTTCCTTCCTCCTCTTCCTCCTCCCTCCTCCCCTCTTCCTCCTCCCCTCCTTCCTCTTCTTCCTCCCTCCACCCTCTTCCTTTTTCTCCTCCTCCTTCCTCTTCCTCCTCCTCCTCCTCCCTCCTCCTCCCTCTTCCTCTTCCTTCTCCTCCCCTCTTCCTCCTCCTCTTCCTCCTTCCTCCTCCCCTCTTCCTCCTCCTCCCCTCCTTCCTCTTCCTCCTCCCTCTTACTCCCTCCTCCCCTCCTCCTCCCTCTTCCTCTTCCTCCTTCCTCCTTCCTCCTTCCTCCTCCTCCTCTTCCTCCTCCTCCCCTCCTTCCTCTTCCTCCTCCCTCTTCTTCCTCCTCCCCTCTTCCTCACATCCATTGGTTGTTGAAAACTCCAGGAATCTGGATGGAAGCTGCTCAAGACGAAAATACACGTCGCTTTAAAGGCATTTAACGGGCAGCCTGCGTTGCTATTCCTACATCTTCGACGTTTCAGAAACCTGCCGGGCCACCGAGCTCCCCCAGAGACCCATATTTGCAACTTTTTTGGGGTGGGGTGGAGGAGATTCAACCCCCCTCTGCCAATTCCCAGAGGCAGCTATTTCCCTGCATGGATGTATACAGGACCCCTTAAAGGTATGCTTGCTCGACGCATCACCCTTCCTCTCCCCCCCCCACCCCCCCCCGGCCCCCCCAAACCCCATCGTTCGTGCCTTCGCCCCCTGCCCCATTCCGTTGGCCCGGCGAACCACAAAACAATTTGAGGCTGGTGAGAGGGACGGGTGGGGGATAAGGCTGGAGGTCTATTCGCCCCCTCCCCCCCCGCCCCTGCCCCGCCCGTACCGCGGGAAAGAGGTGGAAATCGATCTTCTCAGCACCTCGGAAGTTGTGTCTATAGCAACTGTCCTAACCCGATGCCTAGGAGACACCCAGGGAGACAGAGAAGGAGGTGAAAATAATGATGATAATAATAATAATAATAATAATAATAATAATAATAATAATAATAATAATAATAATAATAACAACAACAACAACAACAACAACAAGAACAACAACAACAACAACAACAGGATATAAGGGGAGAAGGTTGGCGTTGCTTGCTCCTTTGAGTTGGTTCTTTCCCATTGGGGGAGGGGGGGGGGAGGGAGGGAGGAGACCCCTCTCTTTCCTACCCTCCTCTTTGTAAACCCCAGCTGGGTCTCGGTCCTAACTGGTCAACAGTTCCTCGATGGGGGTTAAAGCCCTCCCTCCCTCTCTCTCTCCCTCCCTCCCTCCCTCGATTTTGCTCCCACCCCCGTTGTAGCCCGGGTGGGGATCCCCCTGCAAGGAGGAGACGGAGGGAGCTCCGGGGGTGACCCAGCCCAGCCCAGGGCTGGAGAGGTGGGGTCCGAGCGGAACCCCAACAGGGCTGCGGAGGGCTAGGCTGGGCAGCCGGCGAAAGGGCTGGGCTGGAGCTGAGCTTAAAGCCCAGCCCCGGGGAAAACAGGATCGAGCCCCGCCAACCGCGGCGACCGCCACTTACCTTCCAAGCCCCTTGCCTCCACCCCGATGGCTGAGCCGAGCTGGGTCACTTCTCGGCCATGCGGGCGGGTGGCTCAAGTGGGGCGGCCGGCAAGGCGGGAGGGGGGAACCCCCCGAGATAGGAGCCCCGGGAGAGCGGCTGCTGGCAGAGAAGCGGCCCCAGCCAGCCAGCCAGCCCGCCCGCCCGCCCGCGTGCCTCGCTCGCAGCCGAGAGAGCCCGCCTCTGGGGGAGGCAGCGAGGGCTGGAGGGAGGCGGGGAGGAGGAGGAGGAAGAGGGGAGGAGGAGAGAAGGGAGGGAGGAGGAGGAGAGGAAGGAGGAGGAGGAAGAAGAGGAATAGGGGAGGGGAGGAGGAGGAGGAAGAGAAAGAAGGAGGAGGAGGAGGAAGGAGGAGGAAGAGGAATAGGGGAGGAGGAGGAGGAGGAGGAGGAGGGAAGAGGAGGAAGAGGAAGGAGGGGAGGAGGAAGGATGAGGAGGAAGAGGAATAGGGGAGGAGGGAGGTGGGAGTGGAGGAGGGAGAGGAGGAAGAGGAAGGAGGAGGAGGGAGGTGGAGGAGGAAGAGGAATAGAGGGGAGGAGGAGGGAAGAGGAGGAAGAGGAAGGAGGAGGAGGAAGGATGAGGAGGAAGAGGAGGGAGGAGGGAGGAGGAGGAAGAGGAGGAAGAGGAAGGAGGGGAGGAGGAAGGATGAGGAGGAAGAGGAATAGGGGAGGAGGGAGGAGGAGGAGGGAAGAGGAGGAAGAGGAAGGAGGAGGAGAAAGAGGAAGGAGGGAAGAGGAGGAAGAGGGGAGGAGGAGGAAGAGGGAGAGGGCTGGTCAGCTGGGACTGGGACCCCCGGGAGGGTCTGTGGAGGGAGCCAGCGCACCCCAATGCCAGGTATTCGACAAAATAGAAGCGGGAACACAAAGTCGCCCAGCAAAAGGTGGGGGAACTACAAGTCCCATCATCTCCAGAGGCTGAATCTATCAGGGGTCCTCGGACAAGCAGTGTCTGGAATGCCTTGGCAGGAGAGGTGGGACATAAAGGGTTAATAACTCTGCCGGTTGTTTTCCTCCCGGAAGAGCCATTTCAGCACCACGGAGAGTCGGACAGCTCCCCAATTCCGGAGGCTCCAATTTTATTTCTTGCTTTCAAATTGGCCGATTTTATATTTCTACTTCCATCCTTCCCAAGTCCGTTCAGGAAAAAAGCCACCCCTGAAAGCTGAAAGGTTTAGCCTTTTGGCCTAACAGGATGCAGGACTCGAATCCAAATCCTAGCCGGCAGTCCTGGTGCACTTCTTTCCCAGTAGAAATTATGTATTCGATTTTTATCCTGCCTTTTATTACTTTATAGGTGACTTGAGGCAGCGGACATTACTCATACAGGTCATCCTTGACTTAATTCAGCCCAAGTGTTTAGTTGTTAAGTGAGACATTTGTTAAATGAGTTTTCCCCCCATTGTACGGCCTTTTTTGCAACTGTTGTGAAGTGAATCACCGCAGCTGCTAAGTTAGTAATGAGGCTGTTAACCAGAAAATCTGGTTTCTTCCCCATTGACTTTGCTTGTCAGGTCACAAAGCGGGATCACACGAGCCCACAACCGTCATAAATAAGAATCCAAGCTCCTGGACTTTTGATTACGCGACCACGGGGATACTGCAACGGTCATAAGTGCGAAAAACAATCATCTGTTGCTTTTTTTTTGGTGCCCTTCGGTCACTAAATGAATTGTTGTAAATCAAGGACTGCCTGTACTCCTTCTTCCTCCTATTCTCCCCACGACAGCCCTGTGAGGTGGGTTGAGCTGAGGAAAAAGCGATCTCCCTGTTCTGACCAAGGCTTCCCGAGACCGTAATTAAGCGCACGCTTAGTTAAAACAACTCTTGTTTTATTTCAACGCTGGGAATTATGTTCATTCCCAGCCCGTAATGAGTTCCAAACAGTCCCTCGAGATAAGCACCCACCTTTATCTCCTTTGAATGGTTGCCAACAAGTAGAGTGGCAAATGAATTATAAAAAACCAACCGAAGTACAAAGTCCACACAGAGCTTCAAGGTTTAATCTGAACAGAGCGAACAACCTTGCTTCCTGCAAAGGTTTCTTCACCTTTGTCTGTCCTTTATACCTTATGGGAGGGGCAATCACCTCCAAACCTTACTCCTGTGTTGCCCTGTTTCAGCTGCTCTTGCCTTCTAGCAGCTCTACGCACGCACACACACTGGGAACAGGCTCCCCTTGTTCCTCTTCCTCGCTGCTGCCAGACTCCGGAGGGAGCACCCCACTCCCAGATGGTCCTGGCCCCATCTCTGCATCGGACGCAGGACCCTCGTCCGAGTCCTCCCCAAATTCCCAGACTGGTCCCCGTTCTTCCCCACTGTCTGATTCTGCTGCCGTCTGTACAGGCTGCCGGCAAATCACAACATTCCCTTTCCAAATCTCAAAAATGGGAACATTGGACATTTTCCTTCTTAGACAAGTCTCAAATCCCAGAAGGGCTGGAAATTCTGGGGGTTGGTCCCACACATTTGGAGGCCCGCAACACAGAGAATGTTGGGCAAAAGGCTGGAGAAGGGAGAAACTGTAACTCTCTTGGAAGTGAGACAAACTGCACTCTCTTGGGAGGCAAAACACCTCATTCCCCAACACAGGTCATTTTCAAC
This sequence comes from Pseudonaja textilis, assembly GCF_049901715.1. NCBI lineage: Eukaryota > Metazoa > Chordata > Lepidosauria > Squamata > Elapidae > Pseudonaja > Pseudonaja textilis. Next base: position 23,224,964 of record NC_141999.1, on the reverse strand, counting down.
TTACGCCTCTGATCGAGCCCAGAATGACCATTGTATGCCACGTGTGTCATTAAATGGATCACATGACCACGCCCAATGTTAGGGCTTTGGCAGGGGTTACGCCAATGTGGGGTTTGTTAAACAAATGCAGGATACCCGGAAACTGGGGGAGTCCAAAATGGCTGTCATGGGTCTGCTGGTTGCTGCAAATTGCTGTCAATCAAGTTGGTTGCCAGGTGCCTAAAATGCGGTGTGTCTGTCAGGGGTGCGAGCAGAATTTGTGTGTAGAATTTCAAAACAGGGTCGTCTCTTTTGGGGGGATTGAAGGGGGGAAAGGTTCGTCGTAAGTTCGAATGGTCATTAAGTGTGATTTCCCTGCTTGTGATGAAAGGTCTCAAACGGAAGGAGAATCCATCGCTTCTCCAGGCAGGCAATTCCCCTCCCTCGACACCTCCAATGCTTCTTTCTCCCCCATTTATTTATCTATTTATCTTTATTTATCTTTATTTATCGTCGACCTGCAATATCTCCGTTCTTGGCTGTCCGTCTGCTTTCCAAAAAGCAACGGTTTAATTCTGCTCCGTTTTTCTGCAGAGCAGCTGTTCAACCCCATCACGGATCCCCTTAATCTCCTCACCAGGATCAATCAAAGCCTGGGCTCCTTCGAGGGATCCTAAGAAAGATCTAGATTTCCTCCTTTTCGGCAAAGGTTTGCAATCCCAAGTCCTCGCTTCCTGCAGCTTTTAAGAAGCTGGTCACAATACAGGTTTCGAGCCCTCCGCAAAATTGGATTCCTGGATGTCAACAGCCTGAGGCGCACATGCACGAATACACACGCACACACACACACACACACACCTCCGTCCCCCAGGAGATACGCTGTTGTGTGACTTATGCAATGCAAGGAACTCTGGCTCCGCCTCCTTCCCAGACGTGGGGTGATTTCCCCTCGCCAGAAGCCGAGGCGCCTGAATGGCCCACGCTTCCCACAGGTGAAGACAAAATGCAGGTGGTGTGCCAAGGAGACCCTGGAGGGGGCGGGGGAGGGGCTTCCTGGCCTGACAAGGGCAGGGCTCTGGTCACCCCACCCTCTTCGCAGCAGGCTAAGATACCACACACACACACAAAAACCCCTTCCTAATTACAATGCTGCAAACTTCATCTCTTTCTCCCAAGCCATCTGTTCTCATCTGCTAGCCAAATCTGGAACACAGACAGCTCTGTCGCCATGCAGAGGAAGAGGAGGGAGGAGGAAAAGGAGGAGGGAGGAAGAGGAGGAGGGAGGAAGAGGAGGAAAAGGAAGAGAAAAGGACACCCAGACATATATACCTACACCCAGACACACACACACACACACATAAAGATTCCCCTTGCACAAGTGTACTAGTCATTTCTGGCTCTAGGGGGCGGTACTCATCTCCGTGACAAAGTCGAAGAGCCAGCGCTGTCCGAAGACGTCTCCGTGGTCACGTGGCTGGCAGGACTAAACGCCGACGGCTCACGGAACGCTGTTCCCTTCCCACCAAAGGGGTCCCTGTTTTTCTACTTGCCTTTTTTTTTTTTTAACATGCTTTCGAACTGCTAGGTTGGGCAGAAGCTGCTGGGACAAGGAACGGGAGCTCGCTCCGTTAGGCGGCGCTGGGGGTTCGAACCGCCCAACTGCCGGCCTTTCTGATTGACAAGCTCAGCGTCTTAGCCCCTGAGCCATCGCGTCCCCGTTCCATCGGCTTAGGAGGGGGACAAATGAGGGACAGAAAGACCAGGAGTAAGGAAGGGGGATCAGAAAGGAGAGATTCTAGGGGGCAAATATCTTTAGGGTTCGGACGACAGCACAAAAAAGGGGGGGACTTGGGCCATTCAAAGGCCTGGAGTGAGGTGCTTCCTTGCCTCTGGCTGTCTCCCTCGGATACTTTTCTTCCGTTCCGTTGTAAGGCGGAGAGGCCCTTACTCTCAAGAAGCTCTGGGGAACGGCCAGGTGGACAGAGAGGACGCCGAGTTCGAGTAACTTGGCAGCAGTTACCAGTCTCGCCGTTTCAGTTTATCTATCCCGACAGCGAGCAGACCCCACTACTCGTACACCTAGCCCGCCACTTACGACCACCCTCGAGCCCAAGATTTACAAGGCTCGGTGTCTTCCGCCCTGTTTTTCGTGCCATTTCGTTGTGAAAAGGGACTCACGAAAGCCGTGAAAAGTTAGCGACGCGGCTGTTAAATGAATCTTGGCTTCCCGCCATTGACTTTGCCTGTCAACTGGTTGCAAAAGGGGATCAGGTGACGGTCATAAAGGTGAAGCGGTTGCCAAATGTTGGTCACGTGACCCCCGGGGACCGTTGCAACAGGTCGTAAGTGTGAAAAATGGTCACAATGGTCACTTTTTTCCCCCCCGGGGCTGCCGTTGTAACTTCAAACGGACTATTGTAAGTCAAAGGACTATCTGTACAAATATTTATTTTCTATGGTCGTTCGGAGTAGCGCCCCCGCTTGGAGGCCCAGAGACAAACAAGTTACTGAACTGTGCTGGGCATGGAGCACTTCCCGGGTTTGAGGCAGCTGCAGTTATGCCAGTGAAAGCGTCACGGGAACAGATCAGTCTTCTCACTACCCTTCACAGGCGCCTAAACTCAATTCCCACGCTCTTTCCGGGACCCTGCAGAAGGCTGGAAGAATCCTTTGGACGTGGCTCTGCTCCCGAGTCCCTTCCTCATTTCGTAGCGGATGAAAAGAACACAGGAAAGGGGGAAAGGCACAGCCAGGACCTCAGGTTCTTGGTCCTCGGCCATCCGTATCCCCAACTCTGGAATCTTGCTCCTGCACGGAAGCATTCAGTTGGGACGCCCGGTTTGTCGCTTCCACCCGAAGCCGCTCTAGAAGGCACTGGACGACGTCCGTCAGGCTGTGCTGCATGGAGGGGCAAAAATCGGTTGGTTTGGTGGTTTGTATATTTATTTATTAAGACAATTTATACTGCCTATTCGCACATGGCGACTCAAGGCGGCTTACAGGGATATGAAAACATCGTACCAGTGTTTTCCCGAAAATACAACCTACCCTGAAAGTAAGTCCTAGCTTGATTTTTACACGTGCGCCCAATATAAGCCCTACGCCCCAAAATAAGCCCTAATTAAGATCCCACCCACTCCAGAGTGGATGGGTAAAAATTAAGCTAGGGTAGGGATGGGGAGGTGGAGCTGCCCTACTACTTACCTTTGGACAGGTGTAGCCAGGCCTTGCACACCCCTACACCTGTCTTGCCAGCCCATTTCTTCTGCAGCCAGCAAGACTTTCCTGAAGGCCTCTGGAGCTGATAAGAAAGCTCTGGATCGATCCAAAGCTCTGTTATTGGCTGCAGAGGCCTTCAGGAAAGCCTTGCCGGCCGCAGAAGTAGTAGTTCCTGAAGGCCGCTGACAGCGAAAAGGAGGCCGGCGGGGTGACGCATGCAAGTGAGGTTAGTCAGTGGATGTCTTCCCCCCAAAATAAGACCTGGTGCCTTTTTTGGTGGCAAAAAATATATATAAGACAGGGTCTTATTTTCTGGGAAACAGAGGTAGATAAAAAAGAAAAAGAAATAATAGCCCCCCACACACCCTGGTGACAGCACCTCACACGAGCCATTTAATGAGCTCCAGCCCACTCTGGGTTCCCCAGGCCCGCTGGCAGAACCAGGTCTTCAGCACCTTCCAGAAGAGTGTTAGAGTGCAGGTAATTCTGATCTCTAGGGGGATGGTGTTCCAGAGAGAGGAAGCCACCACGGAGAAGGTGGGTCTTTTGGGGTCCCACCAGATGTATCTCCTTAGGGGATGGGACCTGCAACATTCCTTGCCTCCCTTCTCTAGTGGGTCGGGTAGATGTGGATGGGCAAGAGACGGTCCCTCAGACAACCTGGTCCCAAGCCACGGAGGGCTTTAAAGGTGATAACCAGCACATCTTGAATTGCACCTGGAAGCAAATCGGCAATGGATGCAGCTCCCTCAGGACAGGTGGATAGATGTGCTTACACCAAGGTCTGCACACAACCATGCGGGCCGCTGCATTGTGCACCGACTGGAGCTTCAAAGGTAGTTAAAGGAAACGAAAAAACGGCTAGAGGTTTCGCAGGATAACCAATTTGCAAGTGTAAATTGTAAATCGAGTTGTAATTCAATTGCAAATTAAAAAGGAACATTCTGGCAAATGTTGCTTCTGCCTCCTGAGTGGGCTTTGCGCTGAAGGTGTCTTCTCTACCCCTTCTTCTCCTGGCACACAAACCTGGAGTATGTGCAACCCCTTCAGACACACCACGGCCAGTTCGCAGAGTCCATCGCAGGTCAGGTCTACGTAGTCCATGGATAACAAAGGGCTGGGGAAAGTGCGTTGCCAGACAAGGTGGAAATCCCCAGGAGGCTTCTGGGAACAATGGTGCCTCGCTGTGGTGGCGACACGCGTGTTTTCAGCCCGGTATTTGTAGCATAAAAGCTCCTAAAAGACCAAGGAGGTTGCATAATAATACTGCTAAGCAGGACAGGAAAAATAAAATCAAGGTATTATCTTTAGAACTCAGTATTCTTAAAAACTAAGCTTCTACCCCTCATGGTTGTGGAAGCGGAAAGTGGTGGGACTCATCTCCGTGGGGGAGGGATGAGTCTGCCTATCAAGATGAGGTGGACTGGTTGCTTTTGTAGTGTGGAGACAATAACTTGGTCCTCAACATCAATAAGACGAAGGAGCTTATAGTGGACTATATAGAGGATCAGACCTCCAGCCCTTGCTTATCAGTGGAGACCGAGGGGAGCAAGTGGCCAGTTTTAAGTTTCTGGGTGTTACCCTAAAAAAGGACCTGACCTGGGGGGCTCACATTGCAGCCCTGGTCAAAAGGGCCCAGCAGAGATTAGACTACCTGAGACTTCTCAAAAAACAACAGACGGATGAAAAATTGCTGGTGACCTTCTACCGCTGCACCATAGAGAGTATCTTAACTTACTACACACCTGTGTAGGCTTTGCCAATTGCACAGGGGCAGATAGGAACGCACTCCAGAGGGTGAACGTCGTTGCCCAGAAGATCATGGGTTGCCCTCTCCCCTCTTTGGAAGAGCTTTATAGCTCCCGCTGCCTTAAGAAAGTTCAAAACATCCTCAAAGATCCATCTCATCCTGAGCACCCTTTTTTTTTTGAACTATTACCATCTGGCAAACGGTACAGGACAATAATAAAAACAAGGACAAACAGACTGAAAAACAGCTTCTATCCCAGGGCAGGAGCTCTTTTGAATTCTACTGTATGGTGCAGTTGTTGGTGTGGTGTTGGGGTTTTTCAATTCAATGTGTGGAGTATGAAGGATGTGTGTTTGTGTTCATTTTCAGGGTTGTGATGTGCACTGAAGATGGTGTTTGATTCCGTTGTACGAGGTGCAAGGACGAAACCCTAAACTAAACTCAAAGGTACATTTTCAGATGCTGTCATCTGATCCTCCCAACCAGGGGTGGGATTCAACCGGCATTACTACTGGTTTGGCAATTACGTTTTGCACGTGCACGCGTGCGCTATTTCTGCTGCTGGTCAGCTCTTAAATCTTAATACCTCAACAAACTCCATTTATATTTTTACCCCCAGCAAAAAAAACCTTCCAATGATCTAGGTAAATGCCTTTAATCGTAATTTTATTGGAAAAAAACAACAACAGACAGCCACACCTTTGCCGTGAGGACAGGAATGACCAACCTCTTACCTGCCCATAGGTGCCCAGCAGGATCTCCGGCTCGCTATCGAAGTCCACATCGGTCACCAGGGCACAGAGTACGCTGTCGTACTGGTTACTCAGGGGCAAGACCAACTGGTCCTCCAGACCACTGTGCAGCACATTCCTAGAAGGGAAAGGGGGAAAAACGAGTTCTCAAGCAAGCAGAAGCCAGGTGGGCAGGGGATAGATTTCCCGTTCCACGTACTTTACTCACCTGTAGACCACCGAGAGTTCGAGCATGCTGGTTACGAGGACGCTGTAGCTTTGAGGGTCGGGACTGGTGGTGCCTGGGTGAGATGCGAAGGACCAGAGAGCAGAGAAGTTGGGTTGAGTGAATCCATCTTTGGCAACTTGAAGAGGGGTGGACTTCAATCCCAGAAATTCTGGGAGTTGGAGTCCACCCCTCTTCAAGTTGGTTGAGAAAGATAAGAGTTAAGGGGTCCCCAAACCTGGCACGTTTAAGGCTTGTGGACTTGAACTCCCAGAATTCCTCTTCTCACGTCAGCTGAGGAATTCTGGGAGTAAAAAGTGCACAAATCTTAAACTTGCCATGTTGGAAGACTCTTGCCCTAAATCCTACAGAAATCCCAATTCTGTGAAGAAGCTGATAGATCAGGGGTCTCCAAACGTGGCCCCTTTAAGACTGGTGGACTTCAACTCCCAGAATTCATAGCTGGCTGGAGAATTCTGGGAGTTGAAGCCCACCAGTCTCAAAGTGGCCAAGTTTGGAGACCTCTGATATACATGGTTCTTCTGGGCCACCAAAGGGGAGGCTCTCCTTCCCAATCCTCATCTCCCCTTCTCTTTGGATCTCACCTTTCGTAGTCGCAATCCCGGCTGGGTCGTCCGACTGGCTGGTGCTTGGGAGAGCAAAGACTAAGACCTTGGAGATGGGACTGTCTTGTTGGATGCTCCAGCTCTGCAGCACCACTTGAGTCCAGAAGAAGAGAAGGGGCGCCAATCAATCAATCAATCAATCAACCCAAGCGCCCTTCACTTACCAGGCTGCAGTCCAAACTTTGAGGAAGAGCCCGAGTTAAGCCCCCGCCCTCCTGGGGAAGCGGGTGGAGGTGGGACCTTACCTCGCTTGGCTGGTTCAACCTGAGCAACCCGGATGTATCCGCTCTGGCAGCCGAAAGCTGTGATCCGCTGCCCTGAATGGGGAATGTTGTAGACATCGAGCCAGAGGATGCTGAAAAGAAGGGAGGGAAGGAAGAGAGAGGGAGGAAGAGAGAGAGGGAGGAAGGGAAGGGAGGGAGGGAGGGAAGGAAGGAAGGAAGGAAGGAAGGAAGGAAGAAGGAGAGGAAGGAAGGAAGCAGAAGGGAGGGAGGGAGGAGGAGGGGAAGGGAAGGAAGAAAGGAAGGAGAGGAAGGAGAGGAGAGGGGAGGAAAGAGAGAGGGAGGGAGGGAGGCAGGAGGGAGGGAGGAAGGGGAGGGGAAGGAAGGAGAGAGGGAAGAAGAGAGAGAGGAAGGAAGGAAGAAGGGAGGAAGGAAGGAAGGAAGGAAGGAAGGAAGGAAGGAAGGAAGGAAGGAAGAGAGAGAGGGAGGGAGGAGAGAAGGGAGGGAAGAAAGGAAGGAGAGAAAGAGAGGGAGGGAGGGAAAGCAGGAGGGAGGGAGGGAGGCAGGAGGGAGGGAGGGAAGGGGAGGGAAGGAAGTGAGAGAGGGAGGAAGAGAGAGAGGAAGGAAGGAAGGGAGAAGGGAGAGAGGGAGGGAGAGAAAGACAGGAGGGAGGGAGGAAGGAGGGAGGGAAGGAAGGAAAGGGGAGGGAGGGAGGGAAGGGAAGGGAAGGAAGAAAGGAGGGAGGGAAGGATGGAAGGAAGGAAGGAAAATGGGAAGGAGAAGGAGGGAAGGAAGGAAAAACAGAAAAGGAAGGAAGGAAGGGTTAGGATGAAGGCTCCATTATAGTCATAAGCTGAAGTTTACCTGTGTTAAGTCCCTACCACACCCAACACACTAACCTCTGGTTTAATTAGCAAACCACAATTCTTGGTTTCGCACAAGACGTCAAACTAAACCCCATCAGCCACATTATGGGTTAAGCAGATCACTGAGCCATCATTGTTTGCCTCTTTTCATTCTGCCCCACCCCCACCCCCCACCCCCGACCTCAAGCCTTGATAACAAACCAGGTTTGCCTACTTGCTGGGTAGTTCCTTAAGCTCTGGAAAGAGATTCTCGACCGGCTGCTCCTCAAATTGATGGAGCTCTTCATTCTGCAAAATCAATAAAAGGAGGTAGAGGAAGGTCCTCGTCTTACGACCCCCACTGAGTCCCCCCCAAATTCTGCCTACAGGCCTTGGGATTTCCGGGGGGGGCTCCTATCCAATTGCTCCCATAGAACAGAAGGAGAAAGAGATTCCCTATTTTCTGCATATCCTGGGGTTCCCCGCCCCCCACCAGTTCATCTCTATTAGAAACACGGGTGGTCCTTGACTTACAACACAAATGAGGCCCAAGATTTCCCTCCCGTGGGAGAACGGAGCTGGAAAGCAGGTTAGTGGGTTGGCGAGGGAAGGGGGATTTTGCAGTCCCCTTCCCCTGCCACGCCCACCAAGCCAGGCCATGCCCATCAAGCCACGCCCACAGAACTGGCCGTAAAAAAGAATTCGAACCCCACCATTGGCCGAGGACTACTACTGAAGTTGCCGGATGACCTGTCTGTTGCGAAGGCTGCATCGGAAATGTCTAATCGTGATGACTCAAAGCTTTGCCAGTTGTCCTCTCCTAGCTCAGCTCGCACCAGAAAAGGTGTTAAAAACTGTTGGGTTTTCTTTTTTCTTTTCTTAATTTTAAGACAGCAACGGCTTAACCTCACTACACAGTGATTGGGGGGTGGGTGGGTGGGAAATACTTGAGATATGATGGAACCCAAGAAAGAAAAAGGAGAAAGGGGCCCTTTGCAGTAGAACGCTGGGATTTAAAAACCAAACCAACCACGAAGGACCTAAAAGGAGAACTTGCAGAGGCACCATAGAGGAGAGGGGGCTAGAATGCCCAGAAAAGCCAAGTCTAACTGGAGGTCTCACCTCTTTGTAAAGATGAACCGCCGGATCGTTTCCGCTCAGAAGGAAGACGGTCTCTGGACGATCAGCAACCTGGACTCTACGGCCCACCAAAAGCAGCATCGAAATATGTCAGTTTTGAAACCCCACCACCGTACTTCCACAAGGAGAATACACGGGTTCCGATGCGAATTCTGTGTCTGGTTTAATCTACAACTAGGTATTGCCAAAGGTGAAGTTAGGGGAATGGATTTGAGGCTGGCTGTACGTCAAGTCACCAGAAAGAAGCCAGTTTAAGAGAACTTGTCCTCTCGCCAGTTCCACTTAAATGGACACCGGACAAAGAGAGGAAGGGGGAAAAAAAATTAATTATCCTGTGTTTCTGACCGGGATCCTTGTTTCTTCTCGAGTGCGGAAGTATCTCAGAGGAGACACGGTTAAGGTAGTGACTCATGATGAGGGATAAAGGACTGGCTCACTGAAGAGGAAGCAAGGCTGAGCTTAACCATAGTAACGACTTTGGAGCTGCAGTGCACCTCCAACTATTTTAATTTAGAAAATTCTTGGAGGTCTACTCATTGGCTGGCTGGAAAACTCAAGCATCCCGAGTGCAGCTGACAGCCATTAGCTCAGAAAGTGAAGCAGGCAAATATAGAAAGTGTATGTTTTCCCTGGATTATATTAGTCATGACAGACGTACGTCATCTCCAGATTCAAGGCCACGAACGTCATTTGCTGGAGAACAAATTTCCTTTCTTTTTCTTTCCTCTTTTCTTTCTTTCCTTCTTTCTCTTCCTTCCTTCCTTCCTTCTTTCTTTCTTTCCTTCCTTCCCCTTCCTCCTCCCTCCCTCCTTGTTCTGCTTCTCCTTCCTTCCTTCCTTCCTTCCTTCCTTCCTTCCTTCCTTCTTCTTTCTTTCTTTCCTTCCTTCCCCTTCCTCCTCCCTCCCTCCTTGTCCTGCTTCTCCTTCCTTCCTTCCTTCCTTCCTTCCTTCCTTCCTTCCTTCCTTCCTTCCTTCCTTCCTTCCTTCCTTCCTTCCTTTCCTCCCTCCCTCCCTCACTCCTCACTTCCATTCCTATTTCCTACTTCCCTTCCTCCCTCATCTTGCATCCTCCTGTCTTCTTCCCATCCTGTCTTCTTTCCATCCTTGTCTTGCTTTCTCCTTCCTTCCTTCCTTCCTCCCACCCATCCACCCTCCCATTCCTATTTCCTTCCTTCCTCGTCTTGCATTCTTCTTTCTTCTCCTGTCTTCTTCTCCCTTCCTTGCCCTGCCTTTTCCTTCCTTCCGTTCCCATTTTCTCCCTCCCTCCTTTCCTCTCCTGCCTTCTCTGTCCTTCTTTCCTCGCCTCTCCTTTCCTTCCTTGTCCTTTCTAGTAAACACCGATGTGTGCAGTTTCTGCCTGGCTATGACTGAGTTAACGTCAGCAGGGGAAGGGGGCGAACGGCGAAGGCAAAAGGTTGCCTCGATTTGTGGAGGTACGTACTCTGCATGGTACAGCTGGAAAGGTGTGAACTGTAATTCCAGGTTCAAGCAGCTTTCTGTGAAGAACCAAAAAGGGAAAAAAGGAACAGGAGAACCAATGAGAAACAGGCAAGGTTCCCAAACTTATAACCATTTGTTTAGTGGCTGTTGTGGTTATCCAGCAGCAGGTGCAGATGGCTGAGGAGAGTGAGGACTCTGATGAAGGGCCAGGACCATCAGGGAGTGGACTGCTGCCTTCAGAGATGGTGGGGGCTGGCAGCAGTGACGAGGAGGTTCCCAAGGAGCCTGTGCCAAGCGCACGTGCACAAAGGATTGCTCGGAGGAAAGAACAATTACAGCAGCACAGGCGACTCGAGAGTAAGGCTGCCAGGTAATGACTCCTTCCTCAAGAGGATAAAACTAGGTTTGGAAAAGTGTTCTTTGCAGACAGCAAAGAAGCTCTGAAGCTCAACTGGTGGACATCTTAGTTTGTGTTTGGAGAATCTTGCAAATTAGTTATTATCTCTGGGTTATTGGCAGCCTTGACAAACAACTTGGCAAGGCTCTTTCTTGTCGGAGATAATGGTTGGAAAGCAGCCTTTTATCTATAAAGGAACAGCATTCGTGATTAAACCTTGAAAGGGTGGGGGGGGCTGCTGCCTTTGTCTGTGTTTGCTTTCTGGGAATCTGGTTGGGTCAGAACAGTGACCAAAGTCACAACAGCAGCGAAAAAGTGACTCACAACCAGTCCTCACACCTACGACCGTCACAGCATCCTGCCAGTCACGTGATCAAAATTCAACCGGGCTGTATTTTCAATGGGTTGAAGTGTCCCAGGGTTGTGTGATTATCCTTTAGGTCCTTCCCAACCGGCTTCTAGCAAGCAAAGTCAATGAGGGAAGCCAAATGTCAACTTGTAAAACATTCCTATGCCTGTTTTCAAGTTGCCATAAACAAGAGGGGGGGGGAATGTGAAGGAGCAATAAACGGCAGTTCAAAACCAGAAGTACATTCCACGCTTATCTGACAAAGATTGTAGCTAGGCTACCGGATCGTCTGCCTGGGAAAATCCTTCTTTGGAGAATGTGATTGAGGACACCCAGCCCTGTGAACGTGCTTCATTGGAGAATCTGATTTATGATACAACCAGGGAGGAGGCGGGAAACAGGGTCATAGGTGACTGTGCCAGAACCCTGACACCAGATTCACTGAATGACCACCCGATTCACTTAACAACTGCGGTGATTTGCTTAAGCATGGTTAAAAAGGTAATAAAATCAGGCATGTTTTGTTTCACAACTGCCTTCTTTATCAATGGAAATTCTTGTCCCAGTTCTGGTTCGTAAGTTGAGGATTACCTATAGGAGGAATCTCCAACCTTGGCAAATTTAAGCCTGGCGGACATCAACTTCCAGAATTCTCCGGCCAGCTTTGCTTTGAATTCTGGGCATTGAAGTCCACCAGGTTTAGAGTTGCCAAGGTTGGAGACCCGATCTGTAAGGTTTACATTGGGGGATTATGAGCGTGTCCAAGAGAAATAATATCCTCAAACTGAAGGGAAATTATCATTATCAAGGAGTTGGCATTATTACCCTAGCTAGATACAATTTCCGAGATATTCTTTGAAAAATATACCAAGCCAAGTGTCCGCAAAAGAAGTCTCTTGATTGCAAGGTAAAAGGCACTGCATGCTGGTTCTTGTAGTCATCATGGTTTCTATCACTTGGAGCAACTACCCTGTTTCCTGGAAAATATGACCTACCCTGAAAGTAAGTCCTAGCTTGGTTTTTTTACATGAGCACTCAATATAAGCCTTACCCCCAAAATAAGCCCCAATTAAGATCCTGCCCACTCCAGAGTGGATGAGTAAAAGTTAAGCTAGGTTAGGGATCGGGGTGGGAGTGGAGCTGCCCTACTACTTACCTTTGGACAGTTGTAGCCAGACCTCGCACACCCCCGACACCTGCCTTGCCAGCCCACCACTTCTGCAGCTTGCAAGGCTGGCAAGGCTTTCCTGAAGGCCTCTGTAGCTGATAAGAAAGCTCTGGATCAATCCAGAGCTCTGTTATTGGAAAGCCTTGCCAGACGCAGAAGTAGTAGTTCCTGAAGGCCTCTGACCGCGAAAAGGAGGATGGAGGTGACGCGCGCAAGTTAGGTTAATCAGTGGATGACATCCCCTGAAAATAAGACCTGGTGCCTTTTTTGGTGGCCAAAACCAATATAAGACAGGGTCTTATTTTCGGGGAAACACAATAACTAAGTGTTTCTGTTCTCGTGTTAAAACAGCAGCCACGGGGAATCAATTGTTTAAAAGAGTCATATTTTTTTAATAAACAAGGAAACATTTGTCCCAGGGACAACTGCACGAATGAAGGACCTTCGCTATTTTTCTTATATCCATTCTCTCAAAAGGGAGGATTTTCAGAAAACCTTGAAGAGGCCAGGGAGGGAAAAACAGGAAGAAGAAAAAACAGATGGCATCAGAGAGCAGAGTTGTGCGGAGAAAACTTACGTGCAATAGAATCCAGATTGTATTCAGAGCCGGGTTCATAGTCGCAATAAATATTAAGGAACGGGCTGGCTTTGTCTCCAGAATCCTGAAAAAGGAAAATAAGACCATGAAAAAAAACAAAAAACATGTGGCTTATATTCCACGTTGTAAAATGACAGTTAGTCCTCGACTTACGACCACAATGGAACCCAAGTTTTCGGTCGCTAAGCGAGACAGTTCTTAAGTGAGCCTTGCCCCATTTTACGTCCTTTCCTGCCACTGTTGCTATGCGAATCCCCGCCGTTGTTCAGTCAGTCGCACGGTTAAGTGAATCCGGCTTCCCCATTGCCTTTGCTTGTCAGATGGTCGCAAAAGGGGATCCCGGGATGACCGTCATAAATAGGAGCCAAGTGTCTGAATTTTGATCATGTGACTACGGTGGTGTGAAAAACGGCCATAAGCCCCTTTTCTCGGTGCCGTGGTTAATTTTGAACGGTCACCAAATCAAATCATTGTAAGTCGAAGTCTACCTGTAGGATCCAACAACCTGTCACTAAGCGAATAAAGGTGAGTGATGGGAGAATACAGGTTCTAGGGAAAAGATAAGAAATACGTTTAGCCAAAAAAAGAGGGGAAAAGAACCAAGAGAAAATTCATACGCAATTATCATATTAATGGATTTTTCGTTGAACACCAGTGTTGCATGTTAATAAAACCTATAAAATATCTGTCAGGGTTCCGACGGGCGCCCTAATTAAACCACGAGCCTCGGGCCAAGTTTCCAAAGAAATCCAGTTATTTATCAGCAGCAACATGACAATATTCTTGGTCTGCTGCCAATCATTCTGTCCCACCCAGTTGCTAAGCAACAGCAAGAAGGGATGGAATAGCCAGCAATAGTCAACTGGGAATATCAGGGACAGGAGATACTCACCGACACCCCCACCCCCCAAAAGGAGAATCCAGCGCATGAGGCCTAGAAAAGCAGAGATCTCAGTGCCTAGAGTGTCTTCTAGATTTTATCTTATTAAAGCAGCCTTGCGTGGGGATGGGTCCCCTTTGATTTGAGGGGTGAGCTGCAGTGCCGCAGTGGTTAGAGCGCAGTCCTGCAGGCTACTTCCGCCTGCCTGCCGGCTGCCTGCAATTGGACAGTTCAAATCTCACCAGGCTCTAGGTAGACTCAGCCTTCCTTCCGAGGTCGGTCAAATGAGGAGCTAGATTGTTGGGGGCAAAATGCTGACTCTGTAAACTGCTTATACTGTGAAGCGGTATATAAGTCTAAGTGCTACTGCTATCTTCCTTCCTTCCTTCCTTCCTTCCTTCCTTCCTTCCATCCATGTGGTTAGAATGCAGCATTGCTGGCTAACTCTGCCCACTGCCAGTTCGATCCTGACTGGCTCAAGATTGACTCAGCCTTCCATCCTTCCAAAGTTGGTCAAATGAGGAGCCAGATATGTTGGGGGCAAGAGGCTGACTCTGTAAACTGCTTAGAGAGGGCTGTAAAAACACTGCGAAGAGTTATACAAATCTAAGTGCTACTGCTATTTATGCAAATGAAAAATCCAGACAAATCAACGGACGGAAGGAAGGCCCTGAAGTCATCTCTGGCCACTCCACAGCCTCCATTAATTCTGTTTCATTAGCAGTCAACCTACACTTGTCGAAAAATAAAGGACTGTTTTGTTCTCACATCGATGCTGACGGATTCAAGCTTTATTCACAGAAGTCAGATCAGAGCACTGGGGGCCTTCCATGGTTCCAAGTTTGCACAGATGCCCTCTGCTGTTTTAAATGGTACTTTCTGTGATGCTAAGCATAAAGACTTGTGCATCTCAACTCCCAGAAGTCCACAAGTCTTAAAGTTGCCAAGCTTGGGGACTCCTGGCTTAGAAGCAGGTGTTGTGGTTCGTTGGCAGCCTGTGCAGATGGCAGCAGAATTGGACAGTGGGGAAGAACGGGGACCAGTCTGGGAGTCTGGGGAGGACTCGGACGAGGGTCCTGCGTGCGATGCAGAGATGGGGCCAGGACCATCTGGGAGTGGGGTGCTGACTCCGGAGCCTCCAGAGTCTGACAGCAGCGAGGGAGAGAAACAAGGGGAACCTGTTCCCAGTGCACATGTGTTACTGTCTGGTTTGGTTCTGCAACCCAACAGGATACAGACTTCAGAGGATAATTAGGACTGCAGAAAAAACAATTACTACCAACTTACCTTCCATGGAGGACCTGCATCCTGCACGAGTCAAAAAGAGGGCTGTGAAAATATCTACAGACTCCTCACATCCTGGACATAAACTGTTTCAACTCCTTCCCTCAAAATGACACTATAAAGTACTGCACACCAGAACAACTAGACACAAGGACAGTTTTTTCCCCGAATGCCATCACTCTGCTAAACAATTAATTCCCTCAACACTGTCCAACTATTTAAAAAGTCTGCATTCTTATTACTATTAATCTTCTTATCACTCCTTATCATCCCTCTCCTCCCATTTGTGACCATATGACTGTAACTTTGTCGCTATATTGACTGTTTCCTAGTAGCATTTAATTGCTTATTGTACCCTATGACTATCATTCAGTGTTGTACCTTATGATTCTTGACAAATGTATCTTTCCTTTTATGTACACTGAGAGCATATGCACCAAGACAAAATCCTTGTGTGTCCAACCACACTTGGCCAATAAAGAATTCTATTCTATTCTATTCTATTCTATTCTATTCTATTCTATTCTATTCTATTCTATTCTATTCTATTCTATTCTATTGAACAGAGCTAAACAGCAATTGAATAGGAGATCCCCTGGAAATCTCAAAGCTATATAGGCCAACTGAGAAGTTGCAAAACCTCTTAGAAGGGATTAAATTATTTCCATACTGCTGTCAATAAAATGACACAGCTATACCCTGAAACCATCGGAATTAAATCTAAATTCAAAGGAAATATGGTTGCATAGAAAACTTTTTTGCTGAACTTCAAATTTTCAAGGACCTACAAGTCACTTACTGAGGACAGCTGCTCAGTAGCACAACTTTGTGATAAAACTGGGTTCCAACAACAGCAAAACAAATGTTTGATTTGCAGCGCACAACATTACTGCAAAAATGCTGCATGCCTTAAAAGAACATAGCAAATGTATGCACGTCACTGTAACATGTTGCAGGAAAAACAGGGAATGAAATGACCTGCATACCTTAATGAAGGTAATTCCCACAACAAGGCCTCTTTTGGGAGATGGTTTGTTGAAAGTGTCAATAGAAACAATCTCAGCATCAACTGGAAAAATAAAAGAGCTACTTATATTGTGCCGTGCTACCAAAGATCACAGAAAGAACATCATTTTCTCTTGCAGGCAGTTACATTTTACAAATCCATCATTTATGACTTGGAATCTCCTTCATATACAGGTAGCCCTCAGCTTAAGACCACAATCGAGCTCAAAATTTCTGTCACTAAGTGAGACATTTGTTAAGTGAGTTTTGCTCCATTTTATGACTTTTCTTGTTAAGTGAATTGCTGCAGTTGTTAAGTTAGTAACACGGTCATTGAGCGAATCTGGCTTCCCCATTGACTTTGCTTGCTTGCAATTTGGCAGTTCAAATCTCATCAATTCAGATCTCAAGATTGACTCAGCCTTCCCTCCTTCCGAGGTCAGTAAATTGAGGACCCAAATTGTTGGGGGCAAGAGGCCGACTCTGTAAACTGCTTAGAGAGGGCTGGAAAGCAGTGTAAAACGTTATATATGTCTATGGACTATTACTCCTTCCTTCCTTCCTTCTTTCCTTCCTTCCTTCCTTCCATGGTGCACAGTGGTTAGAATGCAGTATTGCAGACTTACTGTTCATTGCCAACAGTTCGATTCTGACCGGCTCAAGGTTGACTCAGCCTTCTGTCCTTCATAAAATGCTGACTCTGTAAACCGCTTAGAAAGGGCCATAAAACACTGTAAAGCGGTATATAGTCTAAGTGCTACTGCTATTTTCTTTCCTTCCTCCCTTTCTTTTAGAATCCAATATTGCAGGCTAACTCTGCCAACTGCCAGAAGTTTGATCCTGACCGGCTCAAGGGTGGACTCAGCCTTCCGTCCTTCCGAGGTCGATCAAACGAGGAGCCAGATTGTTACAGGGGGCAAAATGCTGACTCTCTAAACCGTTTAGAGAGGGCTGTAAAAGCACCGTGAAGCGGCATATAAGTCTAAGGGCTATTGCTATTCGGTGACCAAAACTGGATGCAGCATTCCAGGTGTGGTCTTACCAAAAGGATTATAAAGTGGTATTTAATACTTCACGTGACCTTGATCCTATCCCTCAGTTGATGCAGCAGGGAAGACTAGGCAGGAGCCCCCAGCCCCTCTCCCCTAGAACCCCCACCCCAGACATGGGCACACACAACCCCCCACCCTTACCTGGGATGTAGGTGAACTGCACCTCCCTGGCCACCGGCCGCAGGTTCCGCTTCATGTCTTGGTAGCGGAAATAAATGACTTTCCCTTTGAGGGTGGCCACCAGGAGCCCCCCCGGACCTTCCCCGGGGCCCCCCGCCTGGCCGCCCCCACCAAGCCCCGCTGAAAGGTCTGGTCCCCATTGGGATAAGAGCTCTCCCCCGGCTTCCTCCGACCCCGCTGGCCCCTCTTGTCCTCGCCCGCCGCCCCGAGCTGCCCCGGGCAAGGCCGCTAGGCCGTAGACGTTGCTTTGGGAGGAGAAGCGGGTGAAGCTGTCCTCCAGGAAGGCAGAGCTACGGGGAGACTCCATCCCGACTCAGGCACCGCCGGGGACAGCCCCATCCTCCATGTCTTCTCCTCCCCCCCCACAGGACGCGACGGCCAAGGAGGGGGGGAGGCTTTCGACGCTACAGTCGCGCTGAGGGTGACGTCACCGGGAGGGCGCGGCGTCGTGGAATATGCGCGTTTGACGGCAGCTAGGCAAGACGGTGACGTCATCTAACAACCGGGCTGGAATGTTTGACCCAGTTTTTGGCTTTGTTTTCATTTTAATCTGAATTGAAAATATTTTTTAAAAAAACATAGGCTTCCTCGGGCAGCCCTTGTTCTTCCCGCACTTAACACACTGCCTCGTTTCCCTCTTCGACGTTGCTTCATCACTGGAGGGTTTTAAGACGAGGCTGGACAGCGGCTTGTCTGAAATAGGATAGGGGTCTTCAAACATGGCAGCTTTAAGACTGGTGGGCTTCAACTCCCAGAATTCCTCCTCCAGTCATGTTAGCTGAGGAATCTGGGAGTTGAAGTCCACAAGTCTTAAACTTGCCAAGTTTGAAGACCCTTGGGATAGGGTATTCCTGCTTGAGCAAGGGGTTAGACTAGAAGACCTTCAAGGTCCCTTCCAGCTCTATTGTGATGGATGGATGGATTGATTGTAAGAGAGCCTAGGGCAAGGATCTTCCAACTTGGCAAGTTTAAGACTTGGGGACTTCAACTCCCAAAATTCCTCAGCTAACGTGACCGGAGGGAGAATTCTGGGAGTGGGAAGTCCACAAGTCTTAAAGCTGTCAAGTTTGAAGACCCCCCTGGCCTATGGTGACCTCAAAGCGACATTTTAGAAAACCTGGATTTTTCTAAAGGACAGCAGCAGTATTGTGAGATTTTTGGACTCAACATACTTGGAAAAGTGTTTTGCCATTTCAAAATATCTCGACAAACACAATGAATTTGTAGCCCATTAAAATTTATTTACATTCCACATTAGTCATTATGCCTTTAATAAAAATTTTAAGATCCCTGATCTCTTCTCCTGTTAATAACTTTACCTGTGCTTTCTCCCAATTACAGGTACTCCTCAACTTAGGACTACAATTGAGAGCCAAATTTCTGTTGTTAAGTGAAATATTTGTTACGCGGGTTTGGCCCCACTGCGATCTTTCTTGCCACTGTTAAGGGAATCCTTGCAGTAACACCGTTGTTAAGTGAATCTGACTTCCCCATTGACTTTGCTTGTCAGCAGGTTGCAAAAAAGTGATTGTGTGACACCGCAACTGTCATAAATGAGTCAGTTGTGTGTCTGAATTTTGATCACGTGACCAGGGGGACGCTGCAATGGTCGTAAGTGTGAAAAACAGTCATAAGTCCCTTTTTTCAGTTGCCGCTGTGACCTTGAAATGGTCACACTTACAACTTGTAAGTTGAGAACTACACCTGCATTAAACCATCTGTTCATTTTTTTTCCATTTTACCTGTCACCTTTACTTTAAATCCCAACCATCCCCAACCATTCAGGACGTTTCCGTGGCTGTGTTTCTAACCAAAAGACGTGGTACAGAATCAAGGTATTCGCTTTCAAGGTAATACAAGATCTAAATTGGGAGTCACAAACGCCAGCTTTCATGCTTTATTTCTAGTTTGTACTTTTAACAAGGCAAGAACAGTTTACAAAAATTCTACTGGTCTAAATCACGCCGGGAGGCAGGTAATCCAAGTTATGCTTCTGTGAACACATCGTACTGTCTCTTCTAATCTGGCTGGTTTTACCACTTCCACATCACCTGGCCATTAGTTCTGTGACAAGAGGTGTTAAGCACAAGCAGCAGCAAATATGAGATGTAACGAATGTTTTATGACTTCAGAGCTATATAAGGTTTGAAATAAAGCAAGCTCTGGAGTCAAGTCAAACGTGGACCGTTCCAGCAAGTTGTGGAATCAGGGCGTTAGTCCAATTCTTGTGAATTAGGGATAACTTATTTTAGCATGGACGAGTAAGACAAACTTTACTGTCATTTAGATTAGGGGTCTCCAACCTTGGTGACTTTAAGCCTGGTGGACTACAACTCCCAGAATTCCCCAGCCAGCTTTGCTGGCTGGGGAATTCTGGGAGGTTGAAGTCCACCAGGCTTAAAGTCACCAAGGTTGGAGACCCTGATTTAGATAGCATCTTTGAGGATTTGCAATATTGACTTTCTTAACATATAATATGTAATAATTATAGTTATGGGCCTGTGTTTTGGCAAAGAATATTAACCTCCTTGCTTTACTATGCCCCCTCCCACTCCCCGAGACTGGCAGGTGCTGCCCTTCTCTGGAGAATATTAATGTGATGTAAATGTAATTGCTACAGAAAAATGTCCCTCTTCAACGAACACCAACTACTTCTTGGTGGAGTCCTTGTGGAAACCTCAAAGTCAGCCATGTTCAAAAGCTGCTTTCCTCTGGACTGCGTGTCTTTTCATTTCTGACAATTGTCACCGTTTTCCAGGTAGTTTTAATGGCTGGGTAGATACGCTGCTCAAAAAGCACCCAGGTTTAGCAAAAGCTACTTCATTGCCAGCAGGGAAAAAAAAGAAAGATTCCAATTAAGAAAGTGAAAATTCAATGCCCTGCGTAGAGAATTATGTAATTTAAAGTAACGTTGATTATTTTTTTTAATATAGGGGCATGCTTATTTGTTATGCACCTTCAGAGGAGCTACCGCTCTCACTCCCTTAAGCAGGATTTTTCATCCAAAATCTACTGCGGTCACAAAAATTTGTACACGGATACACAAATACACACACACACACACAGAAGCAGCCAAATTCAAGCATGCGGGTGTATTTTTAGACAGGTAGAATCACAGCCAGTGTTCAGGAACTGGATCACAACTTAGAAGAACTGATAGGAAAGGGAACCAGAACTGGAATCCAGAAGGAAAGGGTGCAGGGAAGGAGAGATGAGCTTGAAAACAAGCAAGACTTCTACAGAAGCAACAGAAATTTTAAAGTTAAAGGGGAGCTATCATCACACTCGACGCTAACGATGTTTCCACATGCAAAGTTGGGTGTTTTCTTTTTCTTTCTTTTTATTGTTTGTTGTGTGCAAGTTATTTCACTATTAGTTGTTTTCTGGTAGACATTTTGGAACATGCGACAGAATTTAAGTCCGCCTTCCAACAACAACGGAGTTAAGGAAACATTAAATATGAGAAACCTTCATGAAGATGCTAGATTACATGATAAAGCACTTTCTCTTAAAAGCAAAGACACGGGGAGGGAAAAAAATACGGCAGCTTTTATGACAATGTATACAGAACGCTTGGCTGGAGAAATGCTCTTTTCAAACTAAGCCAGGAGGGAAGAGGAAAACCATGCGAGACGAGCGCTCAAGACAGCTTTGCACACAGCGCTTCTAAGTTTTAAATTAGGAGGGTCTTTTTGGCTACCTGCTGCATAGTTCAAGATTGATTTTGCCTCTTGCCAAGGAGGGACTTCTGCACCAATCTCTAAAGGCGGGGTGTCCAATCTTGGCAACTTTTAAGACCCGTGGACTTCTGGCTGGCTGGGGAATTCTGGGAATTAACACTCCACAAGTCGTAAAAGTTGCCAAGGTTGGGCACTCCTGCTCTGAAGGGATAAACTGAGTTCATACACATCAATTCAAGATCATTCAGGGTGCAAGAAAGAAAGATGGAATGAAGCGGGATTATTCCGTACAGCTCAACGGCAGCATTTGTGAGGGGGTGCCTGGGGTTTTCTTGCCTTATTTGAAACAAGGCAGGTGAGAGATGCTTAGCGAGCCCCGATCCTTCATTTAGAGATCAGCGCCGTTCTGCCCACCTTTAAAATATTAATTTGGGAAGGAGAAGGGTTGACCAAAACTCAAGGGATCTGGCCTTGCAATGCCTGGAACTGCTGTGGCCAAAAGGGGGAGGGGGGGAAAATGAGATGAAGCCACCAATACCAAAAGCCGTTCTTTCTGCGGTGAAGAAGAAGCCATTCTCCGAACCAGTTTCCATTAAGATTTTGGGGAGAAGGAAAAGAGAATGGCACCATCAGCAAAAACCAAACTTAAAAAAGATGCTTTAAATATTAAACCATCAACGAAACCATGGGTGGGGGGAGGATGTAAATGCTGACTCAGGAAGCGAGGCTAGGAGGACTTCAGGTCTCTCCGGAGTAGTCCACAGGTGACGTATCCCAGCCCTGTTCACTGCAGCGCAAAAAGGCGGGATGAGAAAGGAAGTGAAAATGAAGAATTTGCCACTCGAGTCTTAATTCCTTCGTGCCAAGACCCTCTTTTTTTTTTTTTCCCCCAGAGGTGATCCAGGCAGAGTTCTGCAAATAACGGGCCTGAAGATGGAGGGCAAGAGAGGTTGGTTGGTTGTTTTTTTAACGCAGATCTTCCTCTTCACCCTGTATGGTTTTCTTGATGCGCAGAAGCATGGTGGTCAGCCATTGGTCCAGGCGAGAGATTGAGTCATATTCCTTCACCTGAGGGAGGGGCGAAAAAAAACCAGAACTGTAGCCAGGAATATTCTAAAAAGCCACACATGGCCTTCACAGAGAATTTAAATACAAGAAGTAGTCCCTGACTTACAACCACAATCGAGTCCAAAATTTCTGTTGCTGAGACAGTTAAGCGAGTTTTGCTCCATTTTGCAACCTTTCTTGCCACAGCTCTTAAGTGGATCACTGCAGTTCTCAAATTGGTGACACCACCGTTAAGTGAAGCTGGCTTCCCCACTGATTTCGCTCGTCAGAAGGCCGTACAAGGGGATCCCATAACCCTGGAACACTTGCAAACCGTCATAAATATGAACCAGTCGCCAAGCGTCTGAATTCTGACCATGTGACCATGGGGATGCTGCCAATTATTATTTTCTTCAGTGCTGTAACTTTGAACGGTTGCCGAACGAAAGGCGGTTAGGTTGAGGACTTGCTGTATTCCCACCCTCCCTAGTCAAATTCTCTTTCCAGATGAGCTTCCGGAATTCCAGGCACTTTGCAGCCTCCCAGTCTGGCAGAGCTTCATGGCAGACCCACTGCTGATGTTCCCTAGATCAGTGGTCGCCATCCAGTGGGCTGGGGACCACTGGTGGTCCGCGAGAAAATTTTGGCGGGCTGCAGAGAAATATCACCCCCAGTGCACCCCCCCCCCAAAGCAATTCATCCAGGCTGTGCAGAAACACAAGGCTGGTGTCGCTTGCACTGGAAACAACACGAGGTAGTGAGGGGAGGGGGGGAAAGGCTGGAGGGGGAGAACTTGCCCCACTTGTCCCACACGCCTGGCCTGGCCACTGGGCTGCTTCTTTCTTCTTCTGCTTTTGGCTGCACGCAAGGAAAGCAGCAGAAGTCTTTCTTTCTCTCCCCCAAACTCCGCCAGAAATGAGTCTTTGGGACCCTGCAAGGCCTCCTGCTCCAAGAGGCTGCGCCGGCACGACAAGTCTCACAAAGACTCCTTTCTGGCGGAGTTTGGGGGAGAGAAAGAGAGACTTCTGCAGCTTCTGCTGCTTTCCTTGCATGAAGCCAAAAGTCTCTCTCTCCCCTTGAGAATGGAGCTGGAGACAGTATCCTGCGATCCCAAATAAAAAATGATTGATCAGTAGGAAAACGAGGTGGGGGATTTTCCTGCAGACATTTTGGGGGATTTTCCCAGGGTCTCTGGTCCGTGGGATTTAAAATTATGAGTTTAGTTGGTCCCTGAGATCCAAAAGGTTGGCGACCCCTGTCCTAGATATGTTGTATTTGATCTTCCATGATCGCATCATTGAAATCCCGCATGTCCAGGAGGCGCCAAGCTGGGTGAAAAAAAAATTTGAACTGGACAGTAAGGAGGAGGAGAACCCAAACTTACTGATTCAGTGTAACTGTCAATATTCTGTTCCTCGTGAGCATCCAGCAATTTCTAAAAAAGAAGACAGGAGAAGCATTGTTAGGTTGGTTTCCCAACAAAGCAGTATTGACAGAGGGCAAGGTTCGGCCGTTGACGCAAGGGAGTTCGAAGACTCATGGGTTGGAGTACAGATGCCATACGCTGGCCAAAGAGCCTGTCCTTGCTCTTGTGGACATTGTAGTGTGGTCTTTAGTAGACCAACCTGATATAAACGATCGAAGGTAAAGGTTTCCCTGTCAGTCCCAGAGGTCTTCCCCCACCCCCCACCCCCCAAAGGCAACTGGACTTTCTTGGTTTTCTTTGAAGTCGTTTCGCTTTTCATCCAAGAAGCTTCTTCGGCTGCAAATCCTTCCATTCCCCTCCATCCGGTCAGAGCTGAAGAAGCTCCTTCGATGAGAAGTGAAATGTCTTCAAAGAAAAAAACAGAAAGTCCAGTTGCCTCTTGGGGGTGGGGGGAAGCACCTTTGAGACAACCATGACGTGGATGATGGAGAATTTCCATCGGTATTTCCCTGTTCAGTCACATCCGACTCTGGGGCAGGGTGCTCATCTCCGTTTCTATGCCGAGGGAACCAGGGATTGCCCAAAGGCAATTTCCATGGTCATGCGGCCAGCATGACTATACGCCAGGGGTCCCCAACAACTTTTAAGACTTGTGGACTTAAACTCCCAGAATTCTCCAGCCAGCTGGGAGTTTGTCCACAAGTCTTAAAGTTGCCAAGTTTAGAGACCTCTGCTATACGCCAAGTGTTCACAGAATGCTGTTACCTTCCCACCGAAGTGGTACCTATTAACCTACTGTTTCGAAATGCTAGGTGGGCAGAAGCCCGAGCAAGTAACAGGACTCGCCCCCTTGCGTGGAGCTCAGGTCTCAAACCTGGGCTGTTGGCTCTGCAGCTGACAAGCTCAGGTGTCTTTAACCACTGAACCATCGTTGGCCGAAAAAGCATCGCGTCAGTTTAACCAGCCAAACATCTGCAGCCTTTTCTGGAAATCTAACCCATAGCGCCTAAGAACAATGCCATTATTGTACGGCTTAACACCCAGCTCCTCCTCCCTCCTTGCTGACAAATCTAATCTAATTTTACTTTCTGTACTTTTGAGACTGAAAAGGTCTGCCTCCCACCAGGTGCATAAATTCGGTGAGACTGACCTTAAGAAAATATGCATAATTTTGTATTTATTTATTTTGTTACGTTTATGTAGTCTATATTAAGAGGTGGAAACCCTTTTGAGAGCTGTATGCAATAAAACTTCATTTTAATATACGTCAGTTAGTGTACGTTCAAAGTGACAATAAAGCTAGTCTAAGTCTAAGGACTACTCACTTTAACCAGTTTGCATTCTCTGGAATCTGAGAACGCCGGGAACATTTCTTCGTACTTCTGTACAGCCAGCTGATTGAAAATGAAGGAAAAGAACGGAATCCCAGTTAGGAGCTGGGTGAATCCAAAGGTGTAATAATGCTAAAGGACTTCAGGTTTTACAAAAGGTCAAACAGCAGGTAAGCCTTTTTGACTGCAATGCCTCTCTTCCTGCATTAAAATACCGCACAGGTAATAATCGTGCTACTTTTAACTACAAGGTCTCAAGCCTTGACTCGGAAAATAAACTTTCTGCTTCTGTTCCCCCGCCATCTGTCAGGCACAGTGTGGTGAGTTCAGTTAGCTGCTTAATTGCTCAAGTTTATACATAGGAATCTTCTCAGACTGGCTGAACTGAGGGCTACACTAGATAAGGTTCAAAGCCATTCCTTCTCCCACAATTATATATATCTCTGCATTCCATTTTACCTTATGCTGTTTTATCTTGTTCTTTTATCTTTACTCCATTTTATCTAGTCCCTTTTAGTCTATTTTTCTTCACTGTAGTCTCTTTCAAGAGACTGTATCCTATCTTATCTCAACTTTGCTGTATCTCAACTGTGGCTGCAACTCATACTTGGATGTGGTCAGCTACCTCATCAGTAAAGAATACCGTCACGTTTTACAGCAGTTCTAGAAACAAAAGGACATTGTCCAAACCTTGGCATTGAGCATGTCAATGCAGAAATGACAGAGGGCCGCTTTGAAGAAGTATTCCTTCGCGCTGTATTTCAGCAAGGGACTATCCATGGCACTGGTTCCAACCTGGAGATGGTAGAAAAGGAAATCAGGAAGGGGGGTTTGTTCTGAAGGATTTTTTTTTTAAAAAAAAAGAAAGAAAATGATGTGGTGCTTAGATCCTCATAGGTAGGATTCAGTACCTGCCACAAGAGAGATATACGAAGACACCTGGTTTGGTTTTCTTAAGAGAACCCAGCCAATCTTACATATTGAGGGGTCCAAATATGGCAAATGCAGAGCAGAGAACTGGGAAGACGGCAGGGATATTCTAATTATATTAATATGTGCCACTGGTGTTTTTATTGATTTGTATCCCACTTTTATTATTTTTTACAAATAATTCAAGGCGCTGAATCTATTCAACACACTGCCCTCCTCCTATTTTCCCCACAACAACAACCCTGTGAGGTGAGGTGGGTTGGGTTGAGAGAGAAGGACTGACCCGAACTCACCCAGCTGGCTTTCATGATTAGGGTAGGACTTGAACTCACCACCTGCCGCTTTCTAACCTAACCGCTAGAGCAAACTGGACTGCTGCTGATCAATTAAAGAGTTTTCTTGCAAATGTTTTATCCTTGCATAAATAAACCAATGATGTGATAAATGTGTTGCGCTGATTTGATTAGCAAAACCACATTCTCTAAAACTGAGAGCGGAAAACAGACAGGAATAGAACTAGCAAACAAGTCTTTTTGAGCAAAATACAGCATTTTAAAGACATGATTGTTTTTTTGTTCCAGTTTTTTTTAAATGCACTTAAAGTCTTTGAATCATCCCCATTCCTCTGCTCCAAATTTGAAGGGGAAGATTCTGGAAAGGGGACGTGTTATTAGAATTGCTCTGTGAAGGGCTCACAATGCCACAAGATACCAGGAACATCCCCAGAAAATCATGTACGATGTCTTCCTCTGAACCTAATGGAAGTTTTACGCAAAGAACCTAAGTTTCTAGCTCTTGCGGAGGCAAAATGGATGGAAGAGGAGGCTGGGGAAAGGTCCAGTAAGAAAGGTCAATTAAAGTTCCCCTGACATGTTGAGGACTTAGCCATCCCTCACATTACATTATGGCTTTATGGCGTCAGAGATTCTTTCAGTCTCTCATCATCTGTCGTAGAATCCGACATAGCACATGTGCTTCATTGTCCCATCTAATAAGCGATGTTCTCCCACAAGCTCGGAGGCCAGTCTGGTGTGTGTCCATTTGCCATTGACTGTCTGGGTTATGAAGTGTGTGTGTTATGCTTATTCTTGTGTTTGTTTCTTGGGTTTGTCCTTTGATGTATGTATTTTTCAGTCAGTGTTGAGCTGGGCAGTCTTATAAATGAGGAAACTTATGAATTCCCTGACATTTGGCAAAAACAGAACTAATCACAATATGTTTGTAGAAACCACAGAAGAGGCATCCCTGTTTCTCTTAACTCAAAATTCAGAGAGCCTTGCCTTCATTAAAACTGGCAAATTTCAGCTCTGATAAGATTCTTGGTTTCACACCTCTATTCTGGTTCAGTATGTTAAAGAGGTGCAGCAGCTTTACGAGGGTTCAGTGGAAGGAGGGGAAAAACGAACAGAAGCAACGAGACCTGCTCATAGATTTCAATAGCTTTCTGGTACTGCTCCAGCTGAGCTGCATAGGTGGCCACTTTCAGCAAACATTTGTTGGCAGAGCTGCAGGAAGAAAAGAAAAAGGATTGGAGGCAATTGGACAAGGGAAGACCAGCAACTCCTCTTCCCCACCTGCCAACACGACCTCCATCATGCCCACCTGGGCAACATTATTGGACCCCAAGACAAAATGCAAACATGACTTTAAAAAGGAGCTTGCACGGGAGATAGTTGCATTTTAACCAAGGCTTCTCTTGCTGGTCGAGAGAGACTAAGAGTAGAACTGCACCTCCCAAGGCAAGCATCGAGATAACGGGTCTATAATGAAGATTTCCAGAAAGTGCTCCTAGCAACCAGGATCTCTGCTCTAAGCAGGAGCCAAGATCTTTTCAAACTTGAGTACTAGCCTGAGGGCGGAGGGTGACTTAAGAGGCATTTCTGACTTCTTAGGTCGTGAAGCGGCTGACTAAGCAATAATCCTTTCTCCATGGTAACTAAATTCAGAATAATCCATTCAGGCTAGATTACACATAAGGAGGTGGACCCTGGGTGTAAATAATTATGAAAAGTATGATGCCACCTTGGATGGCTGGTGGCCTGAAGACACTCCCACTGCCTTGTTAGCCTCCTAGCTTTTGAACTTGTAACCTGATTCGTTTTGACTCGTAACTTTTAACTTGTTTCACTCTGTTCCCAAGCTATGCTTTTTTTATTTGTGTGTTTATATGGTTTTCATTAATTTGTTGTCACTTAGGTGAGAGGAGTGGTGTAGAAATTTCTGGGAGTGATGAAGCTGCTTGTTCTGATTCCAGAGATAACATATGGCTGAGGCACCAGTCAAGCTGTGATAATTTTGTCCACAACTCCTATAGCAAAGGTCTTCAAACTTCAAGCTATGCTGGCTGGAGAATTCTGGGAGTTGAAGTCCACAAGTCTTAAAGTTGCCAAGTTTGGGGACCCCTATCCTATAGCAACAGGAACAGGAACAGCACTTAAGACTTATAGACCGCTTCACAGCACTTTTACAGCCCTAAGCGGTTTACAAAGTCAGCCTCTTGCCCCCAACAATCTGGGTCCTCATTTTACCGAGCTCGGAAGGATAGAAGGCTGAGTCAATCTTGAGCCAGTCACGATCGAACTGCTGGCAGTGGGCAGAATTAGCTTGCAATGCTGCATTCTAACCACTCCACCACTCTTATGAAAAATCTTTGATGGAAATGTATACATCGGGGGCAGATTTCAAACGACTGCACCATATCTCCACCACTGCCCCCAAACAGACCAAGTCATTTTGGTCTAAGTTTATAGAAAACTGTATTTCAAACCTGCAGCAGCCATTCCCATGGAGAAAGCAAAAATAATAATAATAATGGTCTAATAAGCAGTCAAAATAAGGCTGGATTCACAGTGTGAACTTTAAGTCAGAGAAGTACAGCACATGCTTGTGAAAACGTGAAATACCAGCCAAGCCAGAACCTTATTCTCATTGCTTTCATATCCCCCAAAGCACAGCTATGAGGAAATATTTCTTCAGGGAACTGAATCACAAGATCAACTCAAAATATTATGCTAGCCTGCCATCCGTGGAACACAAAAGTCCTCTGGCCATTTCCAAAACACATAAGCTGTCCATCCAGCTTCGATCCTTTTAAGCCAGTCTATTTTCTGACAAACAGGAATGGAACCATCCTAAAGCAGCCCAGAGCAGAAATGGAAACAGGAACGCCTGAATTACCTGTTTGATTCTTCACCTTTATAGTAATCTGCAGCTTGTTCGTAATGAGCAATTGCCTGGAAAGGAAGAAAAAAAAGGGAAATGGAAAGAAAACTGAGCAAACTTTTTCCTTAGCAAACTCTTCCAAGGAGTTCATAGCCAGTATTCCTTACACAATAGGACCTTGCATACCAAAACAACTACACACACACACACACAGTTTTTCCCCTCATGCCATCACTCTGCTGAACACCTCATTCTCACAGTACTGTCTTATGCCTAAAAGTATTTATCCAGGCAGTAGGGCTGTGTTACTATTATCCTTCTCATCTTTTCTACTACCACCTCCTATTGGTACCTCATGATTATATCACCTTGTTGTTTGTATGTACACCAAGAGCTCGTGCACCAGAGACAAAATTCTTGTGTGTCTAACCACCCTTGGCCGATGAAATGCTGCATTCTATTTAATGGCCCTAGCCTTTCTCCATTTTGGCGGTTAATTGTAACTAGGTCATTTGCAATGGGAGACACAACCCTCTCGTCTTTCCAGTCAAAAGCTGCTCAAAACTTTCAAATGAACTTTTAGTTCCAACTGTAACTCTGACTTGCAAACTGGTTTTAAAAAAGCACTAAACCTAATTCCTGGAGCCCCACCAGTCCCCCTTCCCTGCCCATCCGCCAACTAAATTTAGTTAAGTTTACTATACTTCACTTTATTGTCATTGCACCTCGTACAACGAAATCAAACACTATCTTCAGTGCTCATCATGGCCATGAAAATAAACACACGCATCCTTCCCACTCTGCACATTGAAACGAAAAACCCCAACACCACATCATCTACTGTTCCACTATACAGTAGAATTCAAAAGGGCTACTGCCCCGGGATCCTTTGAAATGTGGGTGTTAACAAGAGGAGAATTGAAAACGAACTTTTCCAAAGTTCTCACAATCTCAGGGTAAAGCCGCCAGAGTCGCTGTTACAGTGAAAGGGGCAGCCTATAAATTGAATGGATAAATAAACAGCACATCATCGTAGACTCAGGGCGAGAGGGAAAGACAGCGGGGCCTGGCATGCTAAAAGTCCTTGGGGGTCACGAAGAGTCGGACGCGACCATTGTAAGCAAGCTTGTTGAGACAGGGTCTACATGACCCACCTGTTCAATCGTACCTTTTCAATGTCCACCAGCTCAGTCTCGTAGATCTCAGCTATGGTTATATGGTGCTTGGCTGCAATGGTGAAACGGCCCTGAAAAAGAAAAGCCAGGGAAACAGAATGAATCAGAAACCAACTTTTGGGGAATAATTGGATGTTTGTGGCCCACGTGAGGCAGTGCTAATCCATGGGGGAACCTCCTCAGCTATATTGAAATCAGGAAATTATCCTGAACCTCCAGATTCTGTAAAGGTCATAAAATTAGGCACGGCTTATTTAACGACCACCTTGCTTAGCCACAGAATTTCTGATCCCGACTGTGGTCATAACTCAAGGACTACCTGTAGTTTCCTGCAAATTCTGCAGCAAGTAGCATGAAGAGCCATCTACCTCTAATGGGGGTGTTTATTTCATCTATGGGCAATTCCAATGCACAAACCTTTGTCAGCATTATGACAGTACTATGCAATTGGTGTGTCAGCCATACACACACACACCCCACCACACACATACCATTTGTGGTTCCTTGCTTGGGAGCCATGTGTTAAAAAAACCCAGCATGGAACTCGTGAAAAGCCATCCTCTATGTGGGCTCGCAAAGTGAGTATTTTTTTCCAAGCATAAAATATTCCGTTTTTAATTAAGAAAGGAGCTTCTGAATTATATGAGCCACTTACCATGTCTGTGTAGATCTCAATAGCTCTGAGGAGACAATTAATGGCCTCTATTAAAAAAAACAGAAAAACAAAGTAAGCCATTTTAAATACAGTAACGCGAAGAAACGAAGCCATTCATCAACGCAGCTCAGGCTAACCTCCCTGAAAGGAACAGAAGGCGGGAATATTTATAGCGTATTTTCTTTTCTTGGAGGAGATCAATAAGCACTTAAGGAAAAACTGCTGAGTTCTTCTTGGAACCGGGACAGAATATCTCGAGAACGGAAGAGACTTTTCTGCGTGGTTTGGCATGCTTCCTGGAGTGAGAATAGGGCATGAACTTGGCCACCAGGCTGGAGTTAGGGACAGACCGAACTGCCAAGCATAAGCAACCATTGGAAGGGGTTCCAATTCTGCCATCACAGGGCTGCGTGAAGAACTGCAACGTTTAACCTGTAAAGGACACCCTCGATTTACAAGTTCGTTTAGTGACCGTTCAAATTTACTTGGGGGAGTGGGGGAAGAAGGATGACCCATGGCTGTTTTTTACAGTCGCAATTTTTGCAGCAAGCCCACGATCATGGGATCAAAATTTGAATGCTTGGCAACTGACTCCTATTTATGACTGTTGCTGTTTCCCTGGGCCACATGACCTTCGGACAAGCC
The DNA here is from genome assembly GCF_049901715.1 of Pseudonaja textilis. Lineage (NCBI taxonomy): Eukaryota > Metazoa > Chordata > Lepidosauria > Squamata > Elapidae > Pseudonaja > Pseudonaja textilis. Next base: position 23,193,824 of record NC_141999.1, on the reverse strand, counting down.
AAGTCAGCGGGGAAGCCAGGTTCGCTTAACAAGCGTGTTACTGAGTTAAGGGGCGGTGACTCACTTAACAACCGAGGCAGGGAAGGTCGTAAAATGGGGCAAAAAATCACTTCAATTCTCATTGAACAACATTTTGGGCTCAATTGTGGTCGTACGTCAAGGACTAGCTGTACTGATATTCCGGAGAATTGGGTGACCTCAACTCCAGCTTTTAAAAATAACTGTCAGCATTCCAGAAAACCTCCACTCCAGCCAATAACTCCCAAGACAGGCATCTTCTCAAAAGTTTTGTTTTTATTTGGAACTGGCACATCTGGGAAATCCCAAATCTGAAAGTTCCGGGCTTCCTTGCAATAAGTAAAAATTACAAATCCACCCCCTGCATCCATCATCACATCACATGCCCCAATCACCATCTGTTCCAGCTTGAGACGTCCTCTCACCCAGGTGCCGAGATAACATGACCTTGACTTAGAAAAAGAATGTTATGCCTAACCACATACGCTCCAAGAAATCCCCCCCTGCCATTTTCCCAGGCTCAAGAATGTGGCAGTGTGGGAGCATCTGGTCTCAATACGGCTTCCAAAGCTGACAATAACCCTTCCCTAGTCCTTCTGTTTTGAAGGGATGCTTGCTCCAAATACGAGACAAGTACCTTGGCTAACTCAAGCTTTATCGTTATTTATTTTCAAGGGTTAGCTGTGTAGCTGGGAGTCAAGCGACATGGGAATTACACATACATTTAATTTCCATCGTAGTGGAGCACCCTGTAACTGGTAGAGGAAATCAGGAAAATAAAAGGCACCACAAAATATCAAGCAAAGCAACACCGGGGGGGAATAGACAACCACTGTTCCTCTGGCAGGAATCGCAACCTAAACACCACAAGGTCCTAACCAGAACCCCCCCCCATTCAATTCTGGAGCCAACCGGAGGTCTGGTTCCCTCACCATAGAGTTTCCTCCTAGCACGATATCCTTTTTCCTCTACCTGTCCTAACCAAAAGCCCTATCAATTGTGGAGCTGACCGCCAACAGGGAGCTGCAGCAGAGGGATGAAAGAGCCACATGTGGCTCTAGAGCCTGCAGGTTGCTGACCCTTGCTCCTGGGCAACACCTCAAAAGACATATATTTCCTGTTATATAAGCTGGCATTATTCCAAGTATTTTTTTTTATCAAATTATAAGCAGGAGAAAGTTTCCACGTCCCACCTTTTCCTGCTCAAGAGAGGGAATCTTGTCAATGCCTCAAAGGAGCCCTCAGAGCATCCTAGCCTGTCCCTAACTCCAATACACTGTTTTAACAAGAGAATGAACTGACCGCTAAGGGCTTCCCAGAACCAGATTTCCTCTTCAAGATCCAAGCTCTGTCCAATCTCCAAGACAACACAACTGCATCCTAATTTGTTTTTCTTTGGAACGCCTGTTCCGTGTGGACAAGGACACACACACAGACACACACAGGGGGTACAGATTTGTAACTGACACTGTTTGGCTCCAAAGCATCAGAACTGTTTCCTTTACCAGACTCCGATCCCAGGAAAAGCCTTGCTTACTTTTTTTTTAAAAAAAGGCAACCGAAAGGCGTCAAGCATCGTATTAAAATCCTTGGAGAAACTTGGTACAACAGCTTGGATCGTCTCTTATTTCATCTCCCACTCATGGCCGATAATCAGCTTCCAAGCCTCCAAAAAGATTAAACAAATCCCTGGTGAGGATTAAATGTGTTTTTCTCCTCAAGTAACATTTTCATCTTTCCAAACTATTGTTTGAGCCACAAGAGCTACTGAAAACAGATCTCTTGATTCAATTGCCCACCATTTTCTCATTGACAAGTGCTTGCAACAAGGTGCAAAAAAAGGATATCTCTTCCCAGAAACAGACTCAAAAGCAAGAAGTTGTGCCTAGACAAAGGAAATATATATGTGTTGAAGCCTAAAGCATTGTTGGATACACTGCATGCTGGAAACTTACATACTGTAGATCAGGGAAGTCAAATTCAAGGACTTGATGGCTCTATTCAGCCCCCAGGGGTGCTTAGATCTAGCCCGCAAGGCTGCCCTGGAAAGGACTGGCCTGCGGTGCCTCTGCCAGCGGAAACGGAGCTCAGGCAGGTCGTACGTGGTCCTCCCGAGCTCGCTTTTCACTGGCAGAGGGTTGCAGGAATCCATCTTAGCTGAAAACGGAGCTCAGAAACAGAGTACTCGGGCCATCACAGGCGCCCCGGACATGAGAGATGTCGAACTGGCCACGCCCTCCCCGGCCACCCCCGCCAAGGTCAAACACAATCCTGATGTGGCCCCCAAAGAAATTGAGTCTGACACCCCTGCTGTAGATTAAACCGGTTTGCATAGGTTTAGTGGACATGATGAGAGACATGAACGGATCATCCTCATGCCCCAAGGGGGGTAATCCTCTCTTATTCTGCTAAGGCTGCGGGAGGGCCTTACCCACTTTTACTTACCTTGAGGATCAGCCTTTTTGAAAGCATTGCCGGCGTCCACAAAGCTCATGGCTGCGTCATGCTTGTTCTGAAGCTGGAGGTGGAGCTGAGCTGCCTGACAGAAGGCGTTCCCAGCAGCTGCGAGAGGAAGAAGAGTGTCAGGGCGGGAGAATGAGAGGCTAGGGACGTTTTAATACATAACTTAAAAGTTGAAAACCAGGGCTAAATTCTGGAGAGTCTCTAGTTTATTCTCCTCTGCTAGAAACAAAAAAGGGTAGCAGGAAGGAAGATCCTTGGAATATATAATCTTAAATTACTTTGTTATCATTGCTATCAAATCTTAGGTTGTACAGCTCTTACTTAAAACTGCCACAGCTTTAGGCAGTGGCAATTCTACAGCCAATGAGGTTAGCGTGAATATTAGTCACTGTTCCATGAAACTAGCCAGAGCAGCATTTGCCCTGCCCTTCCCAGTTCTGTAAGGTTGTAAAGTACGCCACAGTGTGGGACACAGGATCAAGCAGGCTACATACCACTCCAGTTCTTGGCCATTTTGAACATATTAGCTGCCCTGGCATAGATATCGCAGGCTTCTTCAATCCTGGAAGAGCCACCTCTAGGGAGGAAAAGAATACAGCGCATTAGCAGAGAGCAGGTAGAATCATTTAGTTGCAAAAGTTTAGGAGATGACTAGGCTGAGCCAGAGGGAGGGGTCAAACGTGTCATCAGTCTAGAGCCCCTTCGTGCCCACATGAGATCTAAGTCCAGCCCACCCTGAATTCCATTGACTCTCATCTACTGCCAATTGGCTTTGACCGTCAGTAGCTCAGATTCTTATAGAGAGCTCAAACTTGCAATAAATATCTATGCCTGTTTGAACTGCCTAGAGATCTTCTGATTTCCCTGGCGCTTCACAAGAAGTATCTAAAAAAAAAACCCACTCTTTCTCCATACTGAATGTCCAACAGTTGTAGCACTCAACATGTTGGCAAACAAAAGAAAGAATATACTTAGGTGTGTATATAAACACCTACATGTTTATACCTTTTTGAATAAGAAGCTACTATTAGTCACATCACTCCAACAAAAACTCGGCATGCAATTAAATAATGGTGTGGCCATAGGGGCTCAAATACAGGCTGTGTATTTCACAACAAGGAACATGAATCAAAGGGAAGGCAAATATAGCTCTATTTCAATCCAGACAGTAATATAATGTATGAACAAAACATCTAAAATACATCCCTTTATAAGACCTTAAACTGATTAAATTAGATCTGCATTTCACTTTCACAATGCTTAGAAAATACTAAAGCACACAACTTTGGAAACATCAAGTCTTCCTTTTTCCCCCTCTTAAAAATAAACTGTGTGCTACCGAATTGTATTAAACAGACTCCAACATAAATACTAAAAAATGGAGCTTTAGATTTATAGCCCAGTCAAGTCACACAATGTACTTTATTAGATTTTAGTGTTTCAGTTCAAACAGCATCAACTACTTTTAAAACATACAACTTAAAAGCGCTAATGCTTTAACTGTGCCCACTACAGTTAAATATATTAAACCAGACCTCAAGATTGGCGCTCAGGAAAAATGGTTGATTCATATTTTCCAGAAACCACACATCGTATCTGCCACAAAAAGTTGCACCTGGCTATGCCAGCTCTGCTCTAATATGAGTTTGTTAGAAAGCTTAATTCTATCCTTTCATGCAAACATATTCCCTTCCAGAAAGCAATTTCCCTGCTCTGTCACTAGAAGCCTACGATTCATTTTCTTTGAGAATTACTTCCAGATGGCAGTCAGACTTTGCCAAATGGCAGAGTTTCAACCAAATAAAATCCAGGAAAAGAAAGTATTTTTAGTTAATGTTCTCTTGAAACATGAGAACAGAAGGGAAGAGGCCAAACTAAAGGGGCCAAGGAACATAGAAATAATATCTCAATGCATGTACTTTGAGATGTTAAATTTCTGCAGTCAGTTCTGAAAAATGTACAGAATCCAATCTGGGAGATTTCCAAGCCATAGTGGTTGGAAAGCTTCCAGCCTCTAAGGAAAGTTGAGTTGTCAGTCATGGCTTAGGTCAGAGACATGAGTGATAAATTCCAGAAAACATTTTAGCTGTTACCCAAGATACATGAAGTATGCGGACCTGGGAACAATTCACAGGGCTGGATGCAAAGAAGCATTTCAAATACAAAAAACCTCAGAAAATTTTGGATAATTAAATAGAGTTTAAAAAGTGGATCATTGTATATCCAACATATAAGCCAAAATATTTTCTCAGGCTACAATTCTGCACAACGTTTTATCCTTGTAACTAAGGATAATTTCTTAAAGTAATCCAAAACACCGCCTACCAAATAGTTAAGAGGACCTTCTCGCAACAAAGAAAACATGCTATTTTCTTATCTTTTCTGAAGCCAAGGTCATTTTTAACATGGAAGGGATTTATGTACTGCCTTATACTAGCCAGTCAGTGACATATAAACAAAACAAATGAGTATAACAGACAAATATTTTAATCCACACAATGCATTAGCTGCCCTCACGGGTCCAAAGCATTTAATCAAGTGTGCATTTTTAAGTCCTTTAAAAGCAACACATTCCAATTTACATAGTTGGCATTTGCTATACATGCTGTGGAAATTGTCTCTTAGGATCTTATTAGTTTTGTAATGGACAGAAGGAATCTAGAGTAAGTTTGACTGGACCACAAACCTTGGCCAATTTAGCAGTCAGAGTTCTTATCCCGGGAATTGCCTTTTGCTATGAGGTATGTAGATAATTTCAGTGGCCTCCTTTTATAGTATTTCCATAATTTTTCTGGGAGTAGAGATTTGTGAATTTAAGTACAAATCCCACCCAGTTGCTACCAGTATGTGACCTTAATTGCCTCTGCGCACATAATTATTCCCAGCAAACCTAGCACAAAAAAAGCTAGGTGAGATCATTATTGCTTGCAGAGGAAGAATCTGGAATCTTTATAATCTATCACAGTTTCTCTACCTTCTTCCAGGTAACACACACCATCAATGCTGGCAAGAAGATGGAAACTAATCTACAATTATTGCTACACCAGGCTTTTATTCACAGCCTGTGGGGGGAGAAATAAATGCCCGTGTCCTGCTGCAGAAATGTGTGCCACCTCTCAAGTCCCAGGCTGACATTATATATAATAGAAGGAATCAACCTTTGTCATATACCCTCCTCTGTCTCTTTGCCCATCTCCCACTTGGCAACAGTTGGTTGCGCTGCCTGTGGGAGGAAACAGACATACAATCTTTTTTTAAAAAACTGCTCTTCTACCTACTTACATCATGCTTTCAGGGGGGAAAAAAACAATTTCGTCTGAACTAGAGACATTACTCAGGTGCATGAAGAAATAAACCTTAAGCAATTGGTTGGGAAATATTTTGCCCCACTTAACTGACCTACTTTTGACATAGGGCAACTATTAACCTCAGTGACTTAAGATATCTCTATTCTAAATTTGACTTCTGCATTAAACCACTCACTGTATGAAGGCTCATTGTAGTATTGTGTGCGTTTCGTTCTCCAGCTCTTTCTGAAATGCAATGGGGCTTTCATTTGCTTGGTTTTGTAAGTGAGGGCTATTTTTTGTGTTCTATTATGCTGCCCAAAGTCGCCCTATTGGGGAGATGGGCGGCAGATAAATTTAATAAATACAATGTAATGTGCCTCACTTGCTTGTAAGCAATCCCTTCAATACTTAGAAGAATATCCTTCCATGAAGATAAGCTGGATCAATGCAAATCTTGTGTGTGTGTGTCTAGCTTACTGTGATCTGCAAGCTCCTAACACTACAAGTAGTCCTTGACTTACAACTACTCATTCAGCAACCACTGCAAGTTATGACAGCACTGAACGAGCGGTAGTTGCAAGCGGTCCTCCAAGTTCCAATTTACTGTGGTGTCCACATAGCTACACGATCATGATGACACAAGTGCTGGGCAATGGGCTCACACTTATGGCGGTTGCAGCCCTTCATAATCACAGGATTGCCATCTGTGACATTCCCTGATGGCTTCCCACAAGAAAAGTCAATGGGAAAGCCAGCAGGGGAAGGTGCAAGGTATTCCCATGAATTGCTACCCCCATTTTTTCTCAAGGGGAGCCCTACTCCCAGCTCACTAGTGCCCGTCTGCAGCACCCCCACCTGTCAACAGCTCTCGCCAACCAGCTCACACTCCCTAGAGCCCATCCACCACCTCTGCAGGCTCAGGGCATATGCCTGCAGCTCTCACCAGCCCCCTGTGCTTCCCAGTGCCAAGAGCACCCTCCACATTCCTTGCCTGGAGCTCCCATCTCTTCCCACTTAACGAGCCACACAGTCCTGTAGTTATGATGGCAACCGGGACGGACGTCACTAACTGGAGTGGTCACATGAGGTTACACTTTACAACCATATCATTTAGCACCAGAAGATTTGGTCCCAATCACAATCATAACTGCCTGTAGAACAGGCTCAGCAGAATTTGAATTTTAGACAAATGAAAATTCATGAAGGCAGAACAATGAACGACAAACTACGCTGTTGTCCTCTAATAACATCCTTCATACCTCTGTCATTCCTTAAGATTAAATTAGCATAGGAAATGTATCCTCTTTATGACCTCCTTCAATCCCGTTTTGCCAACCACTAAAATCTTATTTTTTTTATACTGGGTTTCAAATAAATAACGCATTAAATCAGAATAAGACTAGCTGTTCTACAGTGCTGAGCCCGGCTGCCTGCTCATTTTTTTTAACAATAATATTTCTACTGTTTTGATAGTAAAAAAAAAATCCCCTAGAACCATATTACTACTGAGACTCATACTTTACAACTTCTTTGAGTTCCTGGCAGTCACATATTTTCAGACAGTTGATTGGGTACTTTATTATCTTTCAACATCTTTTCTAGATCAGTATAAGACTAAGAAGAAGAACTATGCCAAATCAAATAGCAAGTGAAGCCCACTCCTTCAGAGTCCTCCTCCTGCGGTGGTTCACTTAACAACGGTGGCAAGGGCGGTCGCAAAACGGTGGCAAAACTCCCTCAACTCGTTAAGGCTAGTAAGGACAACTACAATCACTCCATGCATACCTGAAAACACATGACTGGTTTCTCCCTAATTACTTGTATGAGGACCATTTTCTATATTATTTATGTTGTGTTGTTGTGTTTTTTGTTAGAGACAGCACCAGCAGGAGGAAAATCAACTTCGTTGTATATAGGTACAATGACAATAAAGGTTGTTTTCTTCTTCTTGTTAACAAAACCCCTTCCTGCCTGGCCACACCTAAATTTTTTTTTTTATTTTTGGGGGGGGGGGGGCGCTCCCTTGTGGTCGTAAGTCGAGGACCGCCCGTACCAGTGTCCTCCCCCAAACCGTTTCCTGCCCTCAGCTCGGTCACACAAAATCCCCACCGCGAACCTGCCGAAGCGCCGCAAAGCAACAAGGCCCGACTCCAGAGACCCGGGGCCCGCCTGTCAGCTCGGCCGTCGGACGCCTCGCGGCCCCGCTCACGGCGGGAGAGGCCCAGGCCCAGGCCCGCTTCCGCCACCAGCCAGCCCTCCGTCCCCTCCTGTCCTGCATCGTCGGTTCTTCCCGCCTGACAGGCCGCCGCCCCCTCCCCCCTCAAGGTTCCGCCGGCGGCGGCGGCGCTGGGCCTTACCCGAAGAGCCCCGAGAAGAAGCCGTGGGAGCCGCGGACCTTCTTGTCCGCCTCGGCGAGCAGCTGCAGCGCCTCCTTCTCCTTGCCGCTGGTGTCCATCGCCATGGCCGGCGGAGAACGGGCCCGCGCCTCGCGAAGAAGCCGAAGCTGAGGGGGGGAGAGGGGAAACTAGAGGCCGGACGGACGGGCGCAACCGCTTCCCCTCACCGCGGTCTTTCTCCCTTCAGGCTTGGGGGCGGGGGGGGGAAGAGAAGAGACGTCGGCTGACGCCCTCACGTCGGCACGCACAGCCAATGGGCGGCGGCGGCGGCGGCTGTAATTCCCGCCCCTCCATCGGCAACGTCACCTAAGCCGCGCCCTCTGGGCCGCTGACGCACGCCCTCCGTTGGATTCTCCCTCACGTGACCCTAGGCCGTGCTGACTCACCAGCGTCACGTGAGGAGGCCGGCGACGTCCACCACAGCAAGGGAGGGCCGCTCGGGTGGTAGAGTCCAGGAGAGGGGGGGGAAGGTCCAGTTGGGCTGTACCATTATTTTTTTATTTACGGGGGAGGGAGTTGAAATCCAATGCATTGGCTCAAAGTGACTGGAACTGCGGACTTTCCAATGGGCGCTTGATCCGCAGCCAGGTTGGTTATGGATGATGGGAGTTGTAGGCCAGGCCCTTCCTCTTGGTGTACCCAGCCAGAAAGTTCTTGGTCGCTTGAAAATCAGTGGAAAGAGCACATTTTGCAGGCGCCAGATTTGCAAAATTGCAATAGTCTGGCCTTTCTTGATTTGCTCTAGTAAAGGATTGTGGCCATCTCAGGATCTTCTAGATCTAGGGGGGAGGGGGGGGGTCTCCAAAGTTGTCAATTCTTTTTAAGAGTTGGGGACTTCAACTCCCAGAATTCCTCGGCCAGCAAGACTGGGGAATTCTGGGAGTTGAAGTCCCCAAGTCTTAAAGTCGCCAAATTTGGAAATCCGTTATATCTCTTGTAGAGCAAACCAGAACCCCAATTTCCATTTTCCAAATTATTGAAATCCAAGCATGCTGGCTGGGGAGTAGAAATCCACACATCCGAAACCTATTAAGATTGAAAAACACTGATCTAGCCCACTTGAACTGGCTGGACTTTTGGCCTAATCCGAAAAGATTCTTAAACTGTAAACCAGGGGTCTTCAACCTTGGCAAGTTTAAGTCTTGTGGACTTCAACTCCCAGAATTCCTGAGCTAACATGACTGGAGGAGGAATTCTGGGAGTTGAAGTCTACAAGTCTTAAAACTCACAAGTTTGAACACCTCTGTTATAAACCATTCTAAAAGTGTGTAAAGACAAGCTCATCTGTGCGTTCACATCACTCTCAACCCCTGGGGAGTTCCTGGGCTAGTTGCTCCCCTTTTTCTTGGCAACATTTTCAGAAGGGGTTTGCCACTGCCATCTTCCTAGCGCTGAGCGCGCGCAACTGGCCCAAGGTCACCCAGCTAAATGCCTAAAGCAAGACTACAACTCACAGTCTCTCTCCGTTTATTAGTCTGGTGCTGCTTTTAGCCACATACCCAAGTGGCTCTCTTAAAGACGAGGATGGTTGTGAAATAAATCATCGGTTAAATCTGATTAAAAGTAGTGTTTCTCCACGCAGTGCATGCTTGTTGCAAAATTTTGCTCCACGAATGCATAGTGTTAAAGCCCCTCGAGAATCACAGGACAATATCGAGGTCCTTTCGAACTCTGTTATACTGTCACCCAATCCATCAGAATAAAGATGGAAGGGACCTTGGAGGTCTTCTAGTCCAGCCCCCTGCTGAAGCAGGAGATCCTATACCGTTTCAGACAAATGACTGTCCAGTCTCTTCTTAAAAACCTCCAGTAATGGATCACCTACAACTTCTGACGACAGCCAATTCCACTGGTTAATTGTCCTCACTGTCAGAAAGTTCCTCCTTAATTTCAGGTTGCTTCTGTCATTGATTCCATCCATTGTTTTCTTCTTCTGCCTTCTGGTGCTTTGGAAAATAAGTTGACCCCCTCCTCTTTGTGGCAGCCCCTCAAATTTACTGGAATACTGCTGTCATGTCTCCCCTAGTCCTTCTTTCCTCTAGACTAGCCCAACCAAAATCCTGCAAATGGTTCTTTTCACTGGTAATATCTCGTTAGCTCTCGTCCTCAGCATTCTTCTGTGGAAAACCAGAAAGCTACAAGACAGCCTTTGCCAGGGAAGTCCAGCATCCAGGCAGCAAATCCCAAATGCTGAGGACACTTTTGAAGGGGGAAAAATGTTAACACCGCGATAGCAAATAAATAAATATATCTTTGTAGCCATTGCACTGCAAGCTGTGAAAGGGATTTCTAACAACTCCGGCAGACTCCATCCTTTGCTGCTTGCCGGCTAAGCAGGAGAAAGCAAGCTTTCCAAACTAAAAGGCAGAAATGGGTTTACCCTGGTTGTCCTTCGGGGGCGGAGAGTCTGGGGGGACGACCCCTCTCAATCTGGGGACGCTTTTAGCCCTGCTGTGAACTTTTTAGAGGAGCCCTACAGGAATCACTTCCCCCAAGAAAGGTTAGCCTGTAATCCCATTTTGCTGCACCAGGAGCTGTGAGACCACACAGAACTGGAGGCTGCCCTCTGCTCACCGTAACAAAGGAGTAAGTATCGCTTAAACAGCTGTTATCTCCGTGTGAGGATAGCAAGAATCCGGGGTGCTAAGTAGGTCGCCTTTGCTCCTTGAAAACTTTTCCCTTGCTGTTCAAGGCTCCCCAAAGCTGCATTTGACGCCTTTGGGGATGTTTTAACGGGAGGGAGAGACCGGATGGGCAGAGTGGAATTCCAAGCAGAACATTCACCTGTCCCCAAGGAACGTTTTGGCTTTCCCGATAGACGGATCCGGTGAATGTCTCGGCAAGATTGGGTTGAGCCTCTGGTGGGAATTAAAACCTTCCTCCCTCCAAACGGGTATTTTGAAGCACCTCTTTGGTTGTCGGATGAAATTGATAACGGTGAAACCGATGTCATAGCAGAAATCCATACGGGCAAAATAATACAGTCAAATTCGCATCCTCATTTTTAAATTGCTGTCCCGAACAGGTACACTGTTGGCACACGCACGATATTCGGGGTTTTTTTTGCCCTTCTTAGGTAGCTGCAGCAACATAGAGAATTTTTTTTGACAAGAATAACGGGCTGATATGCAACGGATAACAGCATTGTCGCATTTCCTAACCTGGCGCATTCCCGTTGTGCTGGATTACAACTCCCGTTCATTCCCTCCAACCAGCGTGGCCTTTTGAGAATCGTGGGGGTTGCGGAATCTCTTTTATGTAAAATAAATAAATAATTAAACCCACCAGGAAGGCTGCGCCAGCAATAGGGGGCTGCAAGCTTGAATGCAATAAATCGTGTACGATTCTGAGATTGTGAGAAACAAGCGGTGGAATTAATTTGGGTAATTAATTAAACAGATTAAACATACAGGGCCTATTCATTATAAGCCAGCCATGCTGAATAGACTATTTAAAATTAACTCAGCCTTCCAAAGTTGGTAAAACAAGGACTCAAGATTGTTGAGGGGGGCAAGAGGCTGACTCTGTAAATCACTTAGAGAGGGCTGTAAAAACACTGTGAAGCTGTATATAAGTTTAAGGGCTACTGCTATTTTCCTTCCTTCCTTCCTTCCTTCCTTCCTTCCTTCTTACCTACCTACCTTCCGAGGTGGGTAAAATGAGGACCCAGATTGTTGGGGGCAAGAGGCTGGCTTAGAGAGGGCTGTAAAAGTGCTGTGAAGCAGTCTATAAGTCCAAGGGCTATCGCTATTGCTATGTTCACTTAGTGTGCAGTGCAAAAAAACAAAAAAAGGTCGTAAACTCCGATCTGGTCACGACAATCCATTTTACAACCGTCATGACTTACGCCCACGATTACGGTCGTAACTCAAGGATTCCAACCGACAAAAAGCTCCTCAGCCAAATCAATCCACAATTTTAATTGCTTCGAGATGCTTTTCTTTTCTTTTTTTTCCAAGCAGCTGTGCGAGGTTGGGGTAGCGATACGCGCCAGCAGTGAAGCAAAGGCAAACTCAGACAGATAAAGAAATAAAAAAAATAGCCACACGACAGATGGGAAGGAAACTCCGTAGGAAAAGCTGAAAGCAGGAGCCATAACGAAGGATCACAAAAGGCGAGTCATTAACTTTGAAGGCATCCTGATGTTTTCACCGCAGATGTGAGATGGCTGGGGGGGGGATATTCCCTCCCCACACCCCCCAGGAATCTGAACACCAAGGATATTTCAAAGTCGAAGCAATTATATTTTATTCAGCAGCAACCTGTCATCTCGGGATGACATGTGTTTAAAGCTGAGCCACGCTCTGTGGAAAAGAGTTCACAAAGCAATTTTTTTTTAAAAAAGGTGATTATAGGGAGTCCTGGATTTACCGCCATGGATTTTTGACAGTTGCAGAGTCCTGGGGTCAGCTGATTTCCCCCATTGCAACCTCCAGACAAGCAAAAATGAATGAAAAAGCCAGATTCTTTGAGAGCTGCACAGAATCCCGTTTTAACGTAGGCCGATGAGTGTACACATTCGAAGCGACAATCAAGTTATTCTCACTTTCCTAATAAACTCACTTAACCGCTGGATTACTAACTTCTGAAGTGCAGCGATTCACTTAACAGCCTGTGGCGAGAAAAGTTGTAAGATGGGGAATCTTTAACAAATGTCTCACTTCGCCACAGAAATTTTGGCCTCCGTTGTGATTGTAAGACAAGGAGCGATCTATATATTTTTTTTAAAAGCAATCCTCATCTTTCATTATGGAATCTAAAAGACAAGTCGGGCACTTTGGAATTTACTTCTATGGTTTATGGACCCAATCTTGTATAAACCCGTTGTTTTTCATTAAATCCTCCTGCAAGGTGAATTATGGGGAGTTATTTAGCTCTATAGCTCTTGAGAAAGTCACTAATGTGTTTCCCAGAAAATAAGACCGTCTTATATTTTTTGGCCACCAAAAAAGGCACCAGGTCTTATTTTTGGATGGTGTCATCCACTGATTAACCTCACTTGTGCACATAACCCCCGGCCTTCCTTTTCGCTGTCAGAGGCCTTCAGGAACTACTACTTCTGTGGCCAGCGAGGCTTTCCTGAAGGCCTCTGCAGCCGGTAAGAGAGCTCTGGATCGATCCAGAGGTTTCTTATCAGCTCCAGAGGCCTTCAGGAAAGTCTTGCTGGCCCCAGAAAAAAATGGGCCGGCAAGGCAGGTGTCAGGGTGTGGGAGGCCTGGCTACACCTGTCCAAAGGTAAGTAGTAGGGAAGCTCCCCCCCCCGACACCCCCACCCTAGCTTAATTTTTACCTGTCCTCTCTGGAGTGGGCAGGATCTTAATTAGGGCTTATTTTGGGGGGTAGGGCTTATATTAGGCGCACGTGTAAAAATCAAGCTAGGACTTACTTTCAGGGTAGGTCATATTTTCGGGGAAATTGGGTACATAAAATAATACGAAGATCAGATTCGTGTATTGTTTCTGATTCTACTTTGTCCTTTTTCTCCCCCTCTTGATTCTCACTTTAAGGCCGCAATGGAAGATGTGAGCTCCAAAAGGGCCAGCGACTTCTTACAGAAATGCGTTAAGCTGGAGGACAATGAGGGGGAGCCCGCAGCCAAGGAGATCTTGGAAATTCAAAGCCTCCCTCTACTCGCTCCGTCCTATCCTCAGACAGTGCAAGGTATGGGAATTTCTCCAGAAATTGCTGCACCCAGAACAGTGTTTCTTCAACCCTCGCAGCTTTTAAGACAGGTGGACTTCAACTCCCAGAATTCCCCGGCCAGCAACACTGGGTGGCTCTCTTTAAGTAGATTTATTCATGTATTTCTCTATTTATTGATTAGGGATTTTTTTTGCCCACCTTTATTACTTTATAAGTAAGTCAAGGTGGCAGACATACCTAATAGTCTTTCCTCCTCCTACTTTCCCCACAATAATTCTATGAGATGAGTTGAGCTGAGAGAGAGAGAGAGAGAGAGAGAGAGAAAGAGAGAGAGCGCAAATGGCCCAAAGTCACCCAGTCAGCTTTCATGGCTAAGGCGGGACTAGAACTCACCGTCTCCTGGTGATTGGCCCAAAGCCACCCAGCTGGCGTTCTTGCCTAAGGCGGGACTAGAACTCACCGTCTCCTGGTGATTGGCCCAAAGTCATCCAGCTAGTTTTCCTGTTTAAGGTGGGACTAGAACTCCCTGTCTCCTGGTGATTGGCCCAAAGCCACCCAGCTGGCATTCTTGCCTAAGGTGGGACTAGAACTCCCTGTCTCCTGGTGATTGGCCCAAAGTCATCCAGCTAGTTTTCCTGTTTAAGGTGGGACTAGAACTCCCTGTCTCCTGGTGATTGGCCCAAAGTCATCCAGCTAGTTTTCCTGTTTAAGGCGGGACTAGAACTCTCAGTCTCCTGGTGATTGGCCCAAAGTCACCCAGCCGGCTTTCATGCCTAAGACAGAATATTGATTTCTAGGCCAGCCACTTAACTACTAAACCAACATCCTGGTAATTTGGAAAGGACAGAATGATTGTGTCATAAAAACTGGGAACGCACCTAAAATAAGAATTGTCATGAGGTCCAAGTAGCCTTACAATAACACTTTCCTGGAAGCGGTGTCAGTCTTTGATGATGACGCCCCATCCCAAATCTCCTACCCCAGATCTCCCACCCCAATCCTTTGATATGTGGCCCATTCAACTATGCTGCAATTAACCGCAAAGCCTGCAGGTTACTGTGTCCTCTCCTGTTCCATTTTGACAGAGGAGATTTCAATGGTTTTCAATACTTGTGCAGTGCCAGCCAATCTGGGGCCCTGTGCCAGGAGGCGGCGCGAGAAAGGCAACGGCCACGACGGGACCAGCACGTCCCTCTACGTCGACCGCCGGAAGTCCAAAGTGTGGAACTACTACACCAAGCTGGGCGACGCCTACGTGGAATGCAACGTCTGCAAGAAGCAGCTGTCCTTCCACAACAGCACCACCACCATGAGAGAGCACCTGGTGCGCAAACACAGCATCCGTGACACCCTCCTCTCGCAACTGAAGGACGACCAGGCGCCAGACCCCGACTATGTGGCTCAGGAGAACGCCATAAAGAGAGCTCGCCAGCTGACCCCCGAGAACAACAATCCCTACCACGCGGTGACCTGCACGGAACCCAGGACAGACGTGATTCTGGAACTGGTGCTAGAGATGATCTTTCGGGACTTGCATCCGCTCTCCGTAGTGAAAGATAAAGGTTTTGGCCTCCTCATTGGCTACTTAGAACCTAGCTTTGTTCTCCCATCCCCTGTGCAGCTCTCTAGCATGCTGTGGCATCGATACAATGTCGTCAAGCAGCACCTAGAACACTACTTGCAGACAGCTCAGTCGATTGTCCTCTGTGCCGAATTCTGGCTGTCTCACCCCAACCAGAGGTACCTGACCATTGTGACTAATTTTATTGATGGAGAGTGGCGGCGGGCCAGGTGCATCCTGGAGACCCAACAGGTGCACGAGAACAAAGCGGAGAGCAACCTGGGAGATAGGCTGTACGCGGTCCTCACAGACTTCGGGTTGTCCAACAAATCGGTCTTCTGCATGATGCATGACAGCCTGCAGGATCTGGAGGCCAATTCGTCCCACCTGAAATGCGTCTACGGCTGGACCAGCCTGTGCTGCGCAGCTCACTTGCTGCACCTGTGTGTCAAGGCCGGCCTTGAGGTGGAACAGGTGCAGGAAGCGTTGACCGCGGCTCGAAGCATCGTCCGTTACTTCCAGCAAGACGCCAAGGCCACTTGCTCCCTCAACAGCAAACTAGAAGCCATCAACAAGACCAAACTGAAGCTGGTGACAGACACCGGGGCTCGGTGGATAACCACCATCGAGATGTGCGAGTGCCTGCTAGACCTCAAGTGGGCCATCATGTCCGTTTTGGAGGAACATCCCAAGGGACCTTCGGTGGTCCAGAATTTAGCCGATCACCAGTGGAAGCTCTTGCAGGACCTGGTGCCCGTGATGAGGACGCTGAAGATTGCCACGTCATTCTTGAGAGAAGAACAGAATTTCTCCATCTCCTCCCTGATGCCTTGCATCCACGGTATCATCACCGCCATCGGACACCAGTCCGAAGAAGCCAGCGGCATCATCAAAATGGTGGTCAGCAATATCAGAGGGGAGCTAACCCAGCGTTGGGGTATTTTGGAGGAAAATAAGTTGCTGGAGAGCCCAGCGGTGATTGCGTCGTTTCTAGATCCTCGATTTAAGGAAATGAGGTTCCTCAGCCCAAGTCTACGGAGTGAGTTGCACAAGAAAGTCAAGGCCATGTTGTCCCAGTTCTTCAATCCTCAGACCCCGCCAACCAACCCGTTCTGGGTGCCCAATTCTGATTACAAAGCAGAGGTTAACGAAGCAGCCAGCCAGCTAGCTGCTCATAAGGAGAGAAGTGCAAGCGGACAATCTCAAAGTATATATGATATCCTTCTGGGAAAAGACCCTACGGAAAGCATGCCCGAGATCCATCAACAGCTGGAGAACTACATCGTGGAACCGCTCTGCAAGCGTAGCACTAACCCCTTGGATTGGTGGAAGAGCAACGAACATCGGTTCCCCTCGGTGGCCCGACTAGCCCGGCAATATTTGGCTATACCGGCGACGGTTGTACCTCCAGATCAGGCCTTTGCTGCTAGCGAAAGCGTGCTGGAGCACCGGAGAGGCGTGCTGGCCGCTGAAAACCTGGACCAAATTCTTTTCTTGCACCAAAATTTTGACTTTTTAGAATCGATGCGAAATGGGAACGAGAATCTGAGTAAGTCTGGGCATAGCCAGTACTGAAAAACAAAACAACCCAGACGTGGGAAGAGCATAGAAGTCAGCGTATCCTGATGTAGCCAATGCACCACGAAGGGAGGGAGAGAGGGAGGGAGGAAGAGGAGGATCAGTTTTAAAAAGGATGATTTTCAGGTTACTTTAATCAAACTGGTAGCAGGGTAATGAGCTCATCCTTTAATTTAAAAACCAGTTGTTTCGTTCAAATAAACTGCCCTGGGCTTCCTTTCCATCAATAGGATACGTGGGGGCTATATTGCAAGTCATAATCATGGCTAATAATCTCGCTTTGAACAGGTTCATAGAGTTAAAACTCATAATGCTTATTTATTCTATTTTAATCCTATTTAGCAAATAACAGGATGCAAAGCTAGGAAAGCCCATTTGGCAAGTATCTGCCACTGTGTTTGTCTCCGGTCATTTTCACGGCTCTGCCGTATCATTAGGCCCACGTCACACGCTATCTCCAAAGTGTGGAAACTCTACTTGGTTGTCTACAGTGAGTGTGGATTATTAATTCTAATTTCAAGATCTCCAAGAATACCCCGAAGTTGTCCACAGTGATTGCAAATGTGAATGCAAAAAAGCTGGCCACAATGTGCGACAGCAGTGAGCAGTTTTAAATTAGTTTTATGGCTCTGAAGTTTATGTAAACACAACTGCAGCCATTTTTTTTTTTTAAATGTCCTGCTCTCGGGCATGTAACTCAAACTACGACAAGACCCCTATGGAAAGGGAGGTAGACAGCAATAATTGATTGGAGTCTGAATGAAGAGTCAAGTTCTGAGTGGCCTTAGTATCCAATTTACTCGTCCACTGATTGAAAATGCATTTGTAATCCTTGTTTCCATCATCGATGGATGAAGTCAGAATAAATGCCAGGAGGAACAGATTTCTTATACAGTGGAGCCTCAGTACTCAACTGCTTTGAAACTCACCAAAAACACATTTCGATGCGAACATTTTGCCCCAGTACTCATCATTTGTTTGGTACTCACTGCACAAGCTAGAACTTGTCATTGTAGGCTTGCCTACATTATTCCTTATGGGGGAAAATTGTTTAGTAGTCATTGTTTTGGGGACTCATCGTACCACCCAGAAACAATTAACAGTGAGTGCCGAGGTACCACTGTATCTGGCAGGGAGGGGTAAACCCTAGTTCCCTTAAACAGGATTAGGAGTCACATTAATTTAGGTTGATGTTCCTCAGTTTTGTTTCCTCCTTCCTATGTGGGCTTGTCACTTATGCAAAATCGTTGTGCAATAAACTGAAACAAGGTTAACAAGATAAGCACCGAGTCTATTGACTTAGAGGAATAGATTCAGTGGATAAAATAAATAAAATAATTCAGTTCATCTGTCTACTGTTGTTACTGGGCAAGGCTGAGGTTTATGTAAAATTATTTTGAGTATGTACTCGAAGAAGCTAGCAAAATACAGGTAGTCTTCGACTTACAACAGTTCATTATCAAGCCCAAAACTGACATATGCATAGCCTTATTATATATTCCTTTTCCTTCCTTTCTCTTTGCTGGTTATGGGATGCTATAAAGAGCCAGAGAAATAGCCTTGAAGCAAATCCTTGGAAACCATTCTGTAAACAGACAGAAATATTTCTTAAGGGGAAGGGAGATGATAAGGATCAGATTCCTCTCTGATTCGATGGGATGTAACAAGCAGGTAAGGTAAAACATGGGAAGATGTGCCGAATTTTGTTCCTTGCCTGTTGGGAAATTGCCAGCCAGGCTGGAAGGACGAGTCAAGCGAGGGCCTAGCTTGGAATCCTTGCATCGCCACAAGTGGTGTACAGGCTTGGCCTTCCCCCAGGATCCAGGAAGTCTTATATGGTTGTTCCCAGGGGAAGCCAAGCAGTCTGGAGAGATTCTTGTAATATAGGTGGGAGGCAATAAAGTTATGGGCTTCAACTATTCACATGTGGTGGGTGTTTACACTTGACATTGCCTCCATAGTTTTCTGCTTTCCTACAGAGCAGGGGTGTCAAATACAAGGCCCACGGGCCACATCCAGCCTGTGATGTGGTCAGATCCGGCCCTCAGGGCTGTCCTGGAAAATGTAAAGGGCTGGCCCATGTCGCTTCAGAACCCAGTCTAGCCAATGCAGAGAGGAAACACGGAGCCAGCATGGCTTCAGCCCGGTCTACTCAGTGCGAAGAGGAAACATGTTAGCAGTCCAACAGCAAAAGTCCTCGTTCTCTTTGGATTTCCACACTGTCATTTGGATCGGAGCTAGCTAACCAAAGAATAAATCCAGAAAGCGACTGCACTTTTGGTTGCAAAACCCAATTTAATAACCAACGCTGAGTGCATACAAAATAACAAGAACACAGATCACTTCGGCACTATAGAGTGAATCAAAAAGCAGTTGTACAATATCAGTCACAGAAAAGATACGAAATACAATGGCAATTTCTCACTGATTGGTCTATTTTGTTCTCCTCCAAAATAAAATAGAAATATTAACAGAACTCTACAAGACACAGCTGGGGTGGGATGGAGGAGAGAGAGAGATAGAAAGAAAGAGAGAAAGAAAGAAAGAGAGAATTTGAGTATCATAACATTTGAACTGAACAAGATATGCAACAAAATACAATAGGCAGAGGATGTGATTTGTAAGTTAAATCAACTGTTAAATTACCTGTTAAGGTTACACCTTCAAATCTGAAAGTTAATCCCCTGAATCAGCCTGTTTTGTACTCAACACCATAAAACCCTTCTAGCTGGGAGGATTAAGTTCCAGAAACCATCCTTAAAACAGCCTGATCAGGAGATCTTGCACACGCTTAATAAACATACTTCCAAGTCTTTGTGTCTAAAATTTAATGCAGTCTTAATTCGTTAAGTCACATAGGGTGGAATATGAATTGTCCGGTGCGATATAATATCGAGTTTTTTAGAAGTTTAATCTGTACTAGCCCAGAAACTCCCCAAAAATACTTTAATACAAATGGTTAAAGCTGACATCGTTAAGTTGATCTGTAAGATGCTGTGTTATCTTTTCTTTCTATTGCAACAAATATGGTTAATACTTATTGGAACAGAGATAATAGTGGGGGTCTCTTGTCTTAAAATGCAAGCAACAAACTGCTGGCATCAACCGTAGTTCAGCCATCTTAACTTTTCCCTTATTTCTTGTAAATTTTACGAGTCTCACTGTGCATGTTGTCACAGTGGATTCCCTGCCTTCAGGGAATTTTGTCAGCTTTTCCTAGAGTTAATGCAGAAGCTGAGGACATGATTGTGTCAAACTGTACGATGAATTTAACTACTATTTGTAACGAAGGATCGAAGAGGGTGGGATTCTTCTCTTAAGGGCACCACTGAGCCATTCAGGATGTCAACTCCTGGCCTTCAATACTGTAGTGAGGGGCGAATGATCTTTGCAGATGTTAAGTTGGCCTCTCCGTTGCTAACTCAAACCCAGGTATGTCAAAACTAGGAATCGTTTTTATCTACTGGGAGTGTTAAAACATAATTTTTACAAGAAACCTGATTTTTTTTCCCCTACCCTGACAGTTTTAACTACTTTCTTACCCCGAAACTGCTCCTTCCCAGTTTACCACTGGAGGAAATCCATGTCCAAGTTTTTTTCTTCCTTCTTTGGTTCATTTTTCAAGTGCTTTATGGGCCACTTAATTTTTATCATTGGTTCCATTTGTTCCTGTAGGCGATGGCGCTTCATGTGGGCATTCCGACTTTTTATCTTGTCAAACACTCTAGTGGCAGACCGGAGACAGCACTCTTCAGTTGTACAGTTCCCTCCCTCCTTCCCTCCCTCTCTCCTTCCCTCCCTCTCTTTCTCTCTCCCTCCCTCTCTGCCTCTTCCTCCTTTTTCTCTCCCTCTCTCTCCCCTTCACTCTTTCCCTCCTTCTCTTACTCACTCCACCTTGCTCTCTCCTACCCTTTCTCTCCCTCCTTTCTCCTTTCCCCTCTCCTTCCCTCCCTTTCTCTCCCTCCCTCCTTTCCCTTTTTTCTCTCCCTTCCCCTCCTCTCCCTTTCCCTCCTTCTCTTTCTCACTCCATCTTGCTCTCTCCTACCCTCTCTCCCTCCTTCCCCCTCTCTTTCCCTCCCTCTTTCTCCCCCCCTCTCCTTCCCTCTTTCCCTCCTTCTCTCTTTCTCACTCCATCCTTTTCTCTCCTACCCTCTCTCCCTCTCTCCCACACACAAAGGCATCCTAACCAAACATGATCACGAAGCATCAAAAGAGAATGAACAAACAGCAGGACTAACCTGGCGCACT
Organism: Pseudonaja textilis; assembly: GCF_049901715.1. NCBI lineage: Eukaryota > Metazoa > Chordata > Lepidosauria > Squamata > Elapidae > Pseudonaja > Pseudonaja textilis. The sequence continues at coordinate 23,172,627 of NC_141999.1, read as the reverse complement.
CTTTACAAGGGAAGACCCCCTGGCTGACTGTGCTTCTGGGGGTATCTGGAGTGTCCTTCTGGCTGCTGGATGGACTGAAGGCAGCGTGCGCTGTCTTTTTGTAATTCCTTGACTTCGGCTTATTCTCCTGTTCAGGCAGGTGGCAGTGCCTTTTCTTGGGGCTGCATACAACCTGCAAGTCACAGAACATCCGCGGGTTGATTTAATTAACTCACCGTTCACTCGCTTTTCCCCAGCGATAAAAGCTACTTGAGCGATGTTCAGAGAGAACCAATTAAAAGTTAGCATCACCCCCAAACGGTTATGCCAGCAGATCAATACAACGAACGCTAAAATGCCATGTGAAAAACAGAAACGAAGACCACCATCTGCTGTCATTATCTACAGTACTCTTAACTCAGGGGCCTCCAACCTTGGTGACTTTAAGCCTGGTGGACTTCAACTCCCAGAATTCCCCAGCCAGCTTTGCTTTGGAGTTGGAAGTCCACCAGGTTTAAAGTCGCCAAGATGGGAGACCCCTGCTCTAACTTACAGACCTTAGTAGAGCCTGGAATTAGGGTCATTGCATCGTGCCGCTTGTTTAAATGGGCCATCAGGTGACTGACCTGGCTTTAGGACTTTTTTGTGGCAGTGTTTAAGTGAAACTGCAGGATACCATGGTTGTTAAGTGAACCCCATTGTCCACAATGTGTGGGTTTTGCTTTGTTTTTTTAACCAAAAACCAAAAAAGTGAACTCTGGTTTCTGCCCCCCCACCCCAAAAGTCATACATCTCAAGTCACGTGACTTGAGATAATGCTGAGCACCCAAAATGCAGTCAGGTGACTCTGGGGGCTGTTGGAACTTCTAATCTGGGTTGTAAGCAAGTACCATATTTTTTGGCGGGGGGGGGGCGTCCATCGTAACTAAGCAACTGGTCGTAAATCGAGGATTACCTGTAAACCAGAGGACCACAACGTGACCCAAGCAGAGCTGAAACAATTACGTCAAAGCCAGCACGAACGGCTTAAGGTAAAGGAATTTGAGAGAAGAGAGGGCTAAGCAAGAATGCTTGGGGAGTGCCGCCCATTGAAAAGGTGCTTCCTTTTCGCCCAGTTGTGTTTTGCCAAAACCAACAGAGTGCTCCGAAAGCACTTTCACGCAAGAAGCGTGCAAGAAACCACAACGTGGGACCTGTGCAATTTTTTTTAAAAAAAATAGATGCAATTCATCTATCAATCCTTGCCAACATGAACGTGGTGTAAGGAACAAGGCAGAGATTAAGGTGAATTAGATGAGACTTCCTTTGGTGTAAGTGCAGAGAAGAGCAACCAAGATGATGAGGGGACTGGAGGCTAAAACATATGAAGAACGGTTGCAGGAACTGGGCACGGCTAGTCTAGGGAAGAGAAGGACTCAGGGTGACATGAGAGCAGGGTTCCAATATCTCAGGGGCTGCCCCGAAGAAGAGGGGAGTCAAGCTATTCTCCAAAGCACCTGAAGGCAGGACAAGAAGCAACAGGTGGCAACTCATCAAGGAGAGAAGCAACCTGGAATTGAGGAGGAAATTTCCTGACTGTTAGAACAATTAACCAGTGGAACTGCTTGCCTCCAGAAGTTGTGAATGTTCCAACACTGGAAGTTTTAAAAAGATGTTGGATAACCTCTTGTCTGAAGCAGTGTAGGGGGTTAGACTAGAAGGCCTCCAAAGGTCCCCTCTAACTCTATTATTCTATTCTATTCTATTCTATTCTATTCTATTCTATTCTATTCTATTCTATTCTATTCTATTCTATTCTATTCTATTCTATTCTACTCTATCCTATTCCCTTTCTTATTCTATTCTATTCTATTCTATTCTATTCTATTCTATTCTATTCTATTCTATTCTATTGAACAGAGCTAAACAGCAATTGAATAGAATATTCTATTCTACTCTACTCTACTCATTAGTAAAATAAAGAGAGTAGAGTAGACGAATGGGGGATTTGGTCCATTGCTACCTGTAGTTCTGTGTTTAACCAGGATGGTTAACAGGTGCAGAGAAAACAAAACTGTTTTCCCACTGACCACAGGGGGAAAAAGCTTAACAGCACAATTATCAAACCCTGTGCTCATCTGCCACACAGGTGCACCAATATCAGAATCATCTGCCAACCAATCAACCATTCGGTCATGGCATCCTTACAATAGCCAGATGGTATTTTGCGTTTCAGACTTTCGTTTCTTGCAGGATCCAATCTGGGTCAGACACTGGGACCAGAGATTTTGTCTTCTGAGTTTTGAGAACTTCTCTCCCTAGCAGTGTGTGTGTGTGCGCTTTGGGCTGTTCTGTGGGTGGTGTTTCACAGCCCAAAGCACACACTCCGCTAGAGAGAGAAGCTCCCAGAAGACTAAACCTCTAATCCCAGAAAATGACCCAGATTGCATCCTGCAAGATTATCCTGGGCCATGTATATTCACCTCCAATTTTATTTACGTTTGGGATATGGCTCTAGGACAGGGTTTGGATTCCTGTGAAAGCTCCCATTTTTATTTGAAGGATAAAAAAAAAAAAAAATCAATTCGCCAGCGATTTTGGAAAAACTGAAGGGTGCTGCCTTCAAATGGGTACAGTCACTTCTAATTTACCAGGCAGTCCCCGTTCTTAGCCGTTTATGAGGAACCCATAGAGCCGTAAAGGAGCTGCAAGGTTAACCTGAAAGTCAACAAGCTGCAACGGTGTGGAAAGAACCACCGTCTGGATTGCAAAACACAAATACGGAAAATACCGCTGAATTTTTTACAGAACAAATATTTATTCCGACAGCTTCACAAAAGGGGAAGAGGGAATGAGATCAGGGAAATCCCCTCCTGCAGGACCCTGAAAATTAGGTGGGATGAATTCTGCGTTTTCTAAACTAAGCGGCGGATACAGTATAAAGGGGTGCGGGGGGAATGTAGCTTTTTAAAATCCATCTCCTAAATCTCAGCTGTCGTTTCCCAACCAACTTTCTCAATCTTGTTCTACCTTTTCTTCATCCAATTCCGCCTCCTCCTGCTCGGTCCGGGGTCTCTTCTCTCCCCCTTGCGCTCGGTTGCAGTCAAATTTTAGTATTTTTTTCCAGCTGTAGTAGTATTCGACACACTGGGAAACCGTTTTAGTTTGTATCTATTGGAGGAGGAAGGAAGAAGAGACATCGTTCCAATAGGGGCAAAATGGAAGGAATCCTTTTTTAAATGGCTGAGCCAGAGGTCTCCAAACTTGGCAACTCGCGGACTTCCAACTCCCAGCTGGCTGGAGAATTCTGGCTGGAGTGGAAATCCACAAGTCTTAAAGTTGCCGAGTTTGGGGATCCCTGGGCTAAACAAACAAGGCGGGGATGGGCTGCTCACGCGAACCGGCATCTAATTTTATTGCCAGTTTGGCGAACCAGGAAATCGCACCCCTGGCTGGCCCTGCCCACCCCTCCCCTCCCCAGAGTCCCCTAATTTTTGGATGCAGGTAGGGGCAGGGCACCCATGGGAACTCGGGGAGTGTGAAAAACAGGCCTCCTGGAAGTTTGGGAAGGCCGGAAAGGAGCCTGTTTCTGGCTTCCAGAGAGCCTCCGGAGCCCGGGGGGCCCGTTTTCGCCCTCCTGGAGGCTCGAGAAAAGCATCCGGAGCTTGGGGAGCGCAAAAACAACACACACACACACACAACCGCTGTGGTACAGGAAGCCAACTAGGCCATGCCCAACATGGCCACGCCCACCCGACAACCAGGCAGAGGACCCTTTGCTAAAGATTTTGTAGCCCACCCTTGGAACAAGGTATAGATGTGGCCTTTCTTTGCACGCCTTCTGCCTTCAAAAAGGTCTGAGATCAGGTTTAGGATTCAGGGGCCGGAAGTCCTCAGCCGACAATCACAAGCGGGGAGCCCAACATTTCCACTGCTAAGCAGGACAGTTTGTCGTGAGTCTTGCTCCGTTTTACGACCTTTCTGTTCACAGTGTAAGGGAATCCCTGCGGTGGTACAGTTAGTAGCGTGGCGGTTAGGTCAATCCGGCTTCCCATTGCCAGAAGATTGCAAAAGGGGATCACGTGACACCCCCCGCCCCCCCAGGACACTGTCGTAAATATGAGTCGGTTGCCAGGCTTCCGAATTGTGATCATGTGACTGTGGAGATGCTGCAATGGTCCTAAGTGTGAAAAAATGGCCATTAAGTCCCCCTTTTTTTCCCTCACTGCCGTTATAACTTTGAACGATCACAGAAGGAACAGCTGTAAGTCAAGGAGTCCTTGTGACAAAAGTGACCTCAGCTGCTCTTAATGTAAGCAAGCCACTAAGCCCGTGATGGCGAACCTATAGCACGCGTGCCACAGGCGGCTCGCAGAGCCATTTGTGCCGGCACGCAAGCCACAGGCAAGCTTACCTCACTGTGCATGCACTTCCAGCTGATTTTGGGGCCCTTTTTGGCCTCCCAGAGGCTTCAAGAAAGCCTTTGCAGGCCGAAAAATAGGATAGTTTCATCACTTCCTCTATTTCTGGAAATACCGGAAGTGGCTAAACGGGCCCATTTTTCGGCCTGCAAAGGCTGCAGAAGCTTTCCTCAATCAAGCCTTTGGTAGGCCGAAAAAGCCTCAAACGGGCCAAATATCAGCTGGGGGGGCGGGGCGTGATGCGCAGTGAGGTAAAAACATTAGCCACCCCTGCACTAAGCTGTGTGACCTGAGGACAATTAATGGATTGTAAAGGGAACAGGAAAGCTGGGATATTCAAAACAAAGGATATACCTTTGAAAGAGGAAATGAAAGCACCCCTTTGTGGAAAGAATTACCTTCTTCTGTATGAGGTAGAAGTCCTTTTTGTGCAAGGCAAAAGATTTTTTGAACAACTGCTTCTCAGCAGGAGTCCACAGATGTGAACCTGAGATTCCAACAAGAAATGAATTAGCAATCTAAACGATCTGTTTAACGAAAACCTCTTTGTTGCCTCCCTTTGGCTTATTTTTGTTTCCTGGGGAAAAAACCTTCTCACGTAGCGAGTTTGTCTGTCGATACCGCTGAAAAACTCAAGAGCCTGTTTTGCTTTAATTAATTAACATTTAACAGCCACAAAGGTGAACCAATTCACATTTCCCAATAAAGGAAACTCAGCAGTAGAAGTGTTTCCTATCTGAGTAGCGGACAGAATGTCCAATGTCCCCTGAAATTTAAATTTAAATTAACAGTTAAATTAACTGACATCCCTTTTTATTATTTCCTAACTCCTAATTTTTAAACCTAGAAGTCTTCTTTTTCTTCCAAGGAGTTACTTCCCCTTGGCAAATATCACTGATTTTACAATGAATGCCCAAATTGTAATTTTCCTTCTCCCGTTTTTAAGAAGTGGATTCTTTTCCCCACATAAAATCAAGAACGATGGGAAAAGGGGAAAGGGTCTTAAAAGATTTAAGTACTTAAATTTAGGTACAAAGCCCTCAATCCCAAAAAGTTGACATCCTAGAAGAAAACAGAGATGGACTCACTGCACACAACCCCACTGCTCCAGCTAACTTGAAGTACCTCCTGCTACTGCTTCTACTACTAATACTGACGATGTTACCTAGTTTGGGTCATGAAACGTTTGCCACAAAGCAGCCAAGCTCAGAAATTTCCCCTCCGCCTCCACCCAATCAACCACAACGGTGTGTTCTGGCTGACTGTACAATTCCCCTGCTCCAGCTGCTAAATTGAAATATCTTAACCCCATGGCTATATATCCTGACCAACTGAGGTCAACAGCTTTTACCTGAGTAATGGTAGTTAGCAAGAGGATGGCCAGGCGGCTTCTGTGGCCCTTGGAGTAACATCATCTCCAGCGCTTCCTAGAATTGTTTTTAGAGAAGACGATTGTTAACTCTTGTCAAATAGAAACAGTTGGGGAAATCTGAAGATGATATGGGTGTATGCTCTCCAAACTTGGCAACTTTAAGACTTATGAACTTCAACTCCCAGAATTGCCCAGCCCAGCATGATGAGCTGAGGAATTTTGGGAGTTGAAGTCCGCACGTCTTAAAAAGTTGTCAAGTTTAGAGATCCCCGCGCTATGTTAAGCTTTAATACGATTCATTCTCTTTGGGGTTATTATTACACGTGCCATCAACTGCTATGTTTAATATAACATAATATGGTGCAGTATTAGGAGGGCAGCTGGTTAAAACGGCCTGTTTAACAAACCAGGTTTCCTGCAATGCTTGCCCCCAACCAGCCACTCCTAACTGCTGTTGGAGAGAAGCAGTCTTACCATTGGATGGCTTCCTGTGATTGTTAATTTGAAAGAGGAAAAACGGGAGGTGGGGGGGTTGCATGTGTCAAAAAAGCTCACAATGTTGGGCTTAACCAGGTTGAATTATTTCTCTCTCTAAACAAGAGTCTCCCTCCTAAGGCAGGACATGCTTACATCACCTGTCATATGAGGAACTGAATACAGAAGCTTCTCGGGTAAGCCAAGTTTGCTTCTCTGCTCAACAGGAGTTAAGGTGGTAACTTGGTTATACCCTGCAATGCATTGTGTCAATCCAGTAAGAACTGTACTTGTTCCAGGACAAAAAAACCTGGCTTGCTCTAAGTTTTAACCAGTGTGTATGTCAGGCGCAAGCAAGTCGAACCACTTGTGGTGAATCTGACCAAACAGAAGTTGTGTGCTGCTAGTTGGCTGTTACAAGAATCTCGTCAGACTTGGGAACAGTCAGATAAGGCTTCAGGGACTCTGGAGGAGATCAGGCCGATACCGGTGTCTGCACTGCAAGGACTCTAAGCTTGGCACCCACTTAACACCTCCCTCCATTGGCTCAGGGATTAAGATGTCGGGCTTGTCAGCTGGAAAGCCGACAGCCCAGCTTTGAGACCTGAGCATCATGCAATGGGGTGAGAGCTCGTCTCCGCCTAGTCTTGCCCACCTAGCGGTTTGAAAGCATGCAAATGCGAGTAGATAAGCAGGTACCACTTTGGTGGGGAGGAAACCGCGCTCTACGAGGTCATGCTGGCCACATACGGCAACGATCAGCGGAGTAAAATCTACAGGGACTCCTTTTCGGGATTTCTTTCTTTTTTTCTTAATGTGCCAGTGTGTTCACAGAACAAAAAAAAGTGTCAATAAAGGTTAGCTTTCTTTTTTCTTTCCAGTCCAGCTGGAGAATTCCATCCCAGCATCTTACCAAAATGTTTCCTTGGGCTTCGTGCAGACAATGTATGGCTAGTTCTAAATTGGTCCCTCCGCCTGGCATCGCGCTGGAGCAGGCCAACTTTAGCAGATCTGCCACTGCAAGTGAATTCGTTTTTAAAAGGACTTGGTTAAAAGTTCTGCTCAGCAGGAATGACAACTACACAGGCAGTCCTCGACTTGCAACAGTTCATTTGAGGTGACCGCGCAAAGTTACAACAGCCACTGAGAAACAGTTGAGCTATGACCCGTTTTTCACACTTACGACCGTTGCAGCATTCCCACGGTCACGGGATCAAAATTCAGCCACTTGGCATCTGACCTGACTTATGTTTATGATGGTTGCAGTGTCCTGGGGTCATGCGATCCCATCTTTTCAGATTCACTTAACAACTGTGTTACTCACTTGACAACTTGTAGTGAATTGCGTTAACAACTGTGGCAAGAAAGGCCATAACATGAGACAAAACTGACTTAATACATTTAGCAACAAAAATGTTGGGCTCCACTGTGGTTGTAAGTCGAGGACTGCCTGTAGAAGTCAAAGAAGTGTGCGCATGTAGGGTGGGAAGAGCATCAAAGAGGGGAAAAACTGTCCCCACACCTTTTTTCTGGGTCTCCTTGTTGGTGACAATGTCTCCCCAGGGCTTCCAGACTAGCGAGGCTGGGTGCTCATAGTCCTCTATATTCGATCTGTCTTGGAGATCGGGTATATCCGCCTGGAATCGGCTTCCGATGTTAATGTGCCTGAAATGACAGAAAAGAAATGTGAAATTCCTTTCTTTAAAAAAAAAAAAACATGAATGAGGAGGTTAACTATTAAAAAGAAAAAGAAGAAAAAAAAGTTATTAATAGTTATTAATACATGGATACGTATAAGAAAAATAAAAAAAATATAAAAGAAACAATAGGACAGGGACAGTACAGACCTCTTAGGAAAGGGGTGAGGTCAATAGTGGACAGTCTAAGGTTAAAGTTTTTGGGGTTTGGGGAAGAAACCACAGAGTCAGGTAGAGTATTCCAGACATTGCACCACCCTGTGGCTGAAGTCGTATTTCCTGAATCAAGTTTGGTGCGGTTAACCTTGAGTTTGTATCTATTGTGTGCTCTTGTGTTGTTATGGTTGAAGCTGAAGTATTCATTGACAGGTAGGAGATTGTAATGTATGATTTTATATACTATACTTAGATCGGACCGAAGGCGGCATGGTTCTAGGTTCTCTAGGTCTTGAAAACTGTTGGTGGAGATTCTTAATCATCCAGGTCATAGTTGTTTCAAAATTGCTCCTCCCCCCCCGGGGGGCAAATGGACTATTTTTTTCCTTGAGGAAACAGGATACTGTTTATTTAAATTAGGGGAGTTAAGCACAGAGCAATCTTTTTTTAATACCATCAGGGTAATACTTCAGTCTTGCAAGAGCACTTCTTTTCGGGTCACACCAAGGCAGTCCAACGATAATCGCCTAATGAAATTATGAGAAAATTTCATTAGGACAGGAGATGGGTTCTTAACGGGTGAATTTTTAATTGACACAAATGAGACCAGGGAAGGTTTTCTCAGTGGAAGCATCCTGATTACAGGTCCTCTCCTAAAAGTGAGGCTCATCGCCGATAAATGTAAAAACAAAGTCCAGGCCATTTGATTTTGCCAGCTTTTCACAGGCTTGTTGGCTGGTTTTTTTTTTTCCCCTGTTTTCAATTGTGTTGTCAAGTTTGTCTTTTGTTGTTTTGCAAATCGCCTTGTGAGGCTAAAAGAATAAAAACGTGTGTATTAAAAAGCCAAGAGGAGAAGATTTGAACAGAGAATACATGGAAGAAAAAAAATGGAATAGTTACGACAGTTGGAATATTGCGCTTGCTAAAGCTACACATCATCAAAACAGGAGAGAACATTGAGGTGTTACTGCAACCACTGAGTAACACTGTGGTCGTGTCACTTACGGTTCTATGTTAATTTTGGTGGTATCTTTCACAAGAGAGAATAAAAGGGCTCCATCCATTCCATCTAAAAACAAAAGCACAAGTTAGAAACAAAATCAACGTTTATGGAATCTTTCTCTTCTCTTTTATCATTGTCATCTGCAACCTCAGAAGCAGGATGGAGGATTGAACCCGGATGGTTTCTTCAGTTTTTTTCGCTGCTCTTTTACGGGTTCAAACACAAGGCTTTTCCAAAAAAAAAAAAATGTATTTTTTTTTTAAAAAAACCCAAAGGCAAAAAAAGAGAGATAAAAAATGCAGGTGTTCAGGGAGGGCAGACCATTTTCAACAGATTGTTTATTTATAAATTTTATTGGACGCCCACCTTACCACAGGGTAACTCTTTATCAATAACTATGATAAATAAAGACGGAACTATACTCTTTTTTTGTGGGGGAGACTGATTGGAAGCAGGAAAAGGAACACTATATAAATGAGAGAGGAAGGAAGGAAGGAAGGAATGAAGGAAGGAAGGAAGGAAGGAAGGAAGGAGAAAGGAAGAGAGAAAGAAGAGAGAGAAAGAGGGTGGGAGCAAGGACAGAAAGAAGGGAGGGAGGGAGAGGAGGAAGGAAAGAGAGAGGGAGGGGAGGAAGGAAAGAGAGAGGGAGGGGAGGAAGGAAAGAGAGAGGGAGGCAGGATACAAATAGTGGATTTATTTTACATTGGGCAGCTTCATGGAAATGTCCCAGAGGATGAGGGGCCGGGTAAATTACCTAAAACGGAGGTGTACATGGAGACAGGAGTGGGATTTGTCGAAGTAGAGTAGAGGGTGTTGAAGTAGAGCCCGGAGCCCTCGCGGATGGGGCTGAGCATCGGGGGTGGCGTGTACGGAGAGCACTGCATTAAGCCTTGAAGAAAATGGTCCATGAGGAAGACGGGGGAGCGAAGGTTACTCTGGTAGCATCCCCCAGTACCAGGCTGAATCTCATTCCCAGCAGGTGAAGGAGGTGGGATGAGCAGGGATTTGGGGTGAGCTCGCTTCTTCTTCTTCTTGGGGGGCATGCCCTCCTGGAGATCCTTATCATCCTGGCTTTCCTTCTCGTTAACCTGACCCAAAAGAAATGGGAGTCGAGGACTTTAGACTGATTACCTGGGAAAGCAAAAAATTAAGGTAGCCTGCACAAGCAGTGCATCCTTAAAGGAATACCGTATCTTCGCCCCAACTATTCAAGCTAGTCAAGACTACCTAGAATCCCAGTGGACTATAGGTGGGAATGTTACGATGCAGGGATCCTGCAGTTATAGGATCCAGTCCAGCCATGGCTCTCTAGAATCCACTATACTTACCCTATCAAGCAGTTTTGACTTAAGAACCTTCTATTTTTTTCCTTTTCTTTTTAACGACCCCGTAATCTCTTGCATCGGGATGGACTCAGGGTGACTGAATGGAGCTGAGCGTTTACTGGCCAGATGCCCTTCCCAAATGCCTATGTGGAGTTCGCAGCAGATTTTTTTTCATTGCGCCCAGAGAAAGAAATATCTGTTCGCTACCTAGGATTGAAGTCACAGCCTCCTGATTGTGAGGAGAGGCTACTACACCCATCTAAGAAGTTTCTCCTATGCTTAGTTCAAATCACTTGCCTTATGAGTTTTACACTAGTTACGCTGTTCTTTGCAATAACAGAAAACAAATCTGCCTCAACTGTTATGACGTGTCTTAAAATTATTTTATTTATTTGTACTATCCGCCCTGTGCTATCTTTACAAATAACTCAAGGCACTGAACATATTCAACACATTGTTCTCCTCCTATTTTCCCTGTAACAACAACCCTGCGAGGTGGGTTGGGCTGAGACAGGGGAGTCACCTATTTCTAAGTCACCCAGCTGTTTTTTCATACTTAAGGCGGGACTAGAACTCACCGTCTCCTGATGAGTGGCCCAAAGTTACCCAGCTGGCTTTCATGGCTAAGGCGGGACTTGAACTCATAATCTCCTGCTTTCTAGCGTGGTGCCTTAACCACTAGACCAAACATACCTAAGCCACCAGAATTGGTTTTCTCTAACCCTAACCCCACAACCAATCCCGACAACCAAAGATTTTATTGATATCAGTCTACCAAGACAAATAACAATCAAGATCCACCCAGAGTACCAAATACGTCAGATTTGATACCACATTCAATGTTATCTCCCCCAGAGAATCCTAGGAATTGTAGCCTGTCAGACCTATTCAGAAAATCCTTTATCTGTACCGCCTGCCCCATGCCCAGAGGATTTTAGAAACTCGACACTGAATAACCGTAGGGGGAAGGGAATCAATAGCCAGATAAAAAAAGAATTACTGCTACAATCTTTTCACTAAAAAAAGTACTTTAAAGAAGGTTGAAAGCTGCAGTCCTGAAGGGAAACTGAAAATGCCAACTCCGTTGGCGATGCGATTATGACATCACTATGCTGTTCTTCCAGCTACAGCCTTTCCATCTATAAATGTTGACCTAGGACAGGGAGGGAGATTATGGTCCCTTTATGACTTGTGGACTTCAACTCCCAGAATTCCTGAGCCAGCATGGAATTCTGGGTGTTGAAGTCCACAAGTCATAAAGGGGCTATAGTAGTTCCCCATTATTGAATTAGGACTTCACTCTCTCACTTAGCATTGATAAAAGCTGGCGCTGTCTGGCAGGTCCCAAATGTAGGAAGCCTTTAGAACACACAAATTTGTAATTTCACCCACAGAGTGATTTAATGGCCGGATGCCCTTCCTGTTGCCAATGCGGAGTTTTGTTCAGCAAATATCTTCCCGCTGTGCTCGGAGAGAGAAATATCTACTACTTCTACCTAAGACTGAACTCACAGCTTCCTGATGGTGAGGCGAGAACTCCACCTCTAGGCCACCGCACCACTCCATTTCACCCACTTAAATTTCACCCGCTAAACGGCTATAAAATGGAGGTTTCTGTTCCTCCGCTGGATTTTAACTCAGCGGCAGGCCTACCATATCTGCTGAGGACATGATGCTTCCACTTTTCTTTGGGAGGGACAGAAGAAAGACGGAGAAATCCCCATGGAGGAATTTAAGAAGCTGAGCCACTGTGAAGCAGAGGGCCGGGAGAACTTCTAGGCCCAACCAGGAGGAGAAGAGTAATGGCCTACGTGTGGCCTGCTTTCTTTAGGGTTTGACTTGTGACATAAACATGGCTGGGCTCGAATCAGGATGCTGGTGACCTGCATCACAACTGGGTCATGATTAGGTGGTTTTAGGCAGATCACTGTTTCTCAGCCTTTTCCCAGGCAAGCTCACAGGCAGATATAAGCCCTTACAAGATAGCAGTAGCATTTAGTATTTAGGTTTATGTATAAACAGCCGGGGTCTCCAACCTGGACAACTTTACTCCCAGAATTCTGGGAGCTGAAATCCACAAGTCGTAAAGTTGCTCAGGTTGGAGATTCCTGCTTTACAGAACTCTCTGGGCTTCATATCTTATCTTGCCCTGGTGGTGCAGTGGTTAACTGACTCAGCCTGCAGTTCGATCCTGACAGGGTTCATGGTTGAACTCAGCCTTCCGTCCTTCCGAGGTCGGTCAAATGAGGACCTGGATTGTTGGGGGCAATTATGCTGACTCTGTAAACCACTTAGAGAGCTGGAAAGCACTGTAAAGCATCATATAAGTGGTATTTCTCTTCCTTTCCCCCTTTCTCCTTCCTTCCTTCCTTCCTTCCTTCCTTCCTTCCTTCCTTCCACCCACTCCCCTCCACGGTGCACAATGATTAGAATCCAGTATTGCAGGCGAACTCTGCCCACTGAAAGCAGTTCGATCCTGACCGTCTCAAGGTTGGACTCATCAGCTTTCCCTCCTTCCAAGGCCAGTAAAACAAGGACCCAGATTGTTGTGGGGGGAAGATGGCTGACTCTGCAAGCCGCTTAGAGAGGAATGTAAAAGCATTGTGAAGCGGTATATAAGTCTAAGTGCTATAAGCAATTTTTAAAAACGGTGCATTTTTTTATTCTTCAAAACGGCCAATTCTGCACATGCTACACAACGTGGAAAGTTGAATTCCATGAATTGCTGTTGTTAACCAGAACTTGAAAGCAAATCATGTTATCTCTGTAATTTAAAATTAAGACTAGGAATCACCACCCACTTGCTGTTGGTTGGCAGCCATTATGGGTACCGAGACGGGCATCACGATCGGGGCCACTGCTCCATCTTCCAAAAATCTTTTCGTTTCGGGAGGAACCGCTGCTGCCTGGAAGGGCCACTTCTGAGGATGTAACTGCTCTGCCTCATAGGCCTTAAAAGGAAATATAAAAAGGAAATATGTATTCCGGCAATAAGACTGCAAGCTGAAACGTAAATGCTGGTTCGCTCTTTTAAACTGCAGGTAGTCCTCAACTTAATGACCGTAATGGAGCCTGCTCATTACGGTCATAAGTCGTGACCATCCTAAAAGCAGACAGTCACATGACTGACCCAATTTTACGACCTTATTGCAATGGTCAGTAAGTGACTCTGCAATAGTTAAAGCAAACCCATTGTTTGTCATGGGGTATTTTTACCCGAGAAAATCGGAAGTAAACACTGGTTTTCAGCCAAAAAGTTGTAAATTGCAGGCACGTGATGCTGCAAGTGGCCGTAAAATGCCTAGTGCCTGAAACACGATCACGTAACCTGGTGGGGAGGGGCACTGGGTTGGAACTTCTGTCATAACTTTGAACGGTCGCTAAATGACAGCTCGTAAATTGAAAACTACCTGTCTTCTGTCCCAGATTCTGTATTGGTCTTTCCAAAAGACTTATTCCGGAAATAAAGATTTAAGATTTAAAAAGCAAGCGGAGAGAAATATCTTTTTTCTTTTTTACAACCCGGTAATTTCTTAATTCGGGGTAGAATCAGGGTGACTGAATGGGGCTGAGAATTTACTGGCCGGGTGCCCTCCCTGATGCCTAGGTGGAGTTCTGTTTGCAGCAGATATTTTCTCTTTGAGCCCTGAGAGAGAAAAACGTCTGTCACTACCTAGGATTGGACTCTCCACCTTCCAAGTGGGAGGGGGGAGTCTTCACCACCAGGCCAACCTGGAAAGGAATGTCTAATGAAATATATTAAAAAAAAAATCCAAATTGTTCACATTCCCCCTTTCAAAGCTGTTATAAAACTGCAGTCCTGGATAGATTTAACTGGCCGTTAAATATATTCAATTCTAGACATACCTTCCTGGAAACCAACCCTAAGTAATAACCACACCGGGATACATTCAAATATAACAGTCAAAAGACTGGATTGAAGATTAATAATTATTAACATTTTGTGTAGCGATTTCTGAACAATCGAAGCATTCCACACGCATTAGTGCAACTGTCTTCTTTAAAATAGCTTCCTATCTCCCATTGGCAAGTTCATCATCGCTTTTTAATGCAGTGGGTTGTTTTTTTTCTACATGGATTATTAGTTGCCTGGAGCTTTTGCTGGCACCAAAAAAAAAGCTTAATAGTAAAAGAAGTTCTACAGTACAACTGTTGAGAAGAGGACGAAAGCAGCACATCTCTCTTAGCATATTGTCTCCCCGAATACAACCTGGCAATATTTTGAGTTTTAAAAAATAGCTTTGATCAGAAATAAGAAACAAAGTATGCAGACTTCTTCTGGAAACCTTAGCAAAGATCTGGGGATCCAAGGTAAGGAATGCAGTGAAGCAGACTACCAATAAAAAAAAAAAAGAATATTTGTAGCCCAGGGCTGAACTGTGGGGTCCTTGATGCTCTCGGAGCTTGGTGGTTTCCTTGCAGACATTTCATGACCCACCATCAGTGTTAAAGGAGTGGGGTGTGTGGGGAAGAGGAGGAAGAGGAAGGGGAAAGGGAGGAGGAAGATTGTGGGGTCCTTGGTGCTCTCTGAGCTTGGTGGTTTTCTTGCAGACATTTCATTACCCAACTAGGTAACATCGTCAGTGCTAGTAGGGAGTGGGGTTTATGGAGTGGAGAGGAGGAATGGGAAGGAAGAGGGGGAGGAGAAAGAGGAGGAACAACGAGAAGGGAGCGGTGGGGGGACTGTGGGGTCCTTGATGCTCTCGGATTTCTTGGTGGTTTCCTTGCAGACATTTCATTACCCAACTAGGTAACCTCATCAGTGCTAGTGAAGTCTGTAGGGGAAGCGGGGCAGGAGGTGGCAGCAGAGGACTGTGGGGTCCTTGATGCTTTCTGAGCTTGGTGGTTTTCCTGAAGATGTTTCATTACCCAGCTGAGGAACATCATCAGTGTTAGAAGCGGGTGGGGTTTATAAAAAGAGAGCAAATCTCGCTGCCCTCGAGCGTGGATGACGTTCCCTAGCTGGGTCATGAAACGTCCGCAGGAAAACCGCCAAGATCAGGGATCGCCAAGGACCCCACAGAGAGCAGAACCGAGACGAAAACGTTGAGGTTCATCCTCCGCGACGGCCTCCTCCTTTTCACGGCGTCCTTCAGCATCAGTGACAACAAACATTCATTTACCAAGGTGAGATTCCCTTTACCTGCTGTTTCTCCTTCCCTGACGGAGACTGCCACTGCTCACCACAGAAACACATGTGGCTGTTCAGGCCCCTTTCGGTATAAAACAGCTGATTGCAGGTTGCACAGCGAAAGCTGTTCCCTTTCTCACTCCTGTCTCCAGGATCTGCCTCAGACTTACTACTGTTGGCAACAATCGATGCAAGCAAGGTGAGAAACGCAGTATTAGGAAGCTCAAATGTCTATGTTATGATTTATACTCCAGCCTTATTACAACCCCTAACTATGTTCTTGGACTTCAGAGAGGCTTTGAAGTCCGGGGGTGGATGGGTGGGGGAGGGCTTCCATTCGCCGCTGAGCTGTGAATTGGGGAAGGAATCTCTCTGGGACACCATAGATAAACAAGGTCTGTCTGAGACATGATAACTGGGAAGGGAAGAGCTGCTTATGCTGCCAGCTCAATCAAATTTATTGTTTATTTTCACTGCAAAAGGCCTGCCTATAAATCACTTTCAAAATTCCATCGTTGGAAGCGGCCGGAGTGTCTCTCTGCCTCCCGGGTGTCTTCCCCATATATGTCCTGAATTATAATCTGTTAAAACGCTGGAAGCTTACTTACCTAACTCAGTTTTATTAGCCTGAGGAAGAGAACCCTCACATTCTAGTTCTTCCTGGGCTTTTCCCAAATTCTCTCTCTCTGATAGAACTAAAATGAAGAATTATTATGAGCGGGCCTGGTTTCCACTCTCTTTTGGTTTTATTTTCGGGATGCCTTTATCAGTACAGATGAAATTACTTGAACAAAAACAGTGTGTGTGTCTGTGTGTCTGAGTGTTTATACAACTATGGTGAAGGATATTTGTTTTGTAACCATAATTGCAATTAAATCTCTTTGTGTGTGTGTGTGTGTGTGTGTGTGTGTGTGTATGTGTGTGTGTGTAAGTTTATGTATACACACATACACACACACTGGAGAGAGAGATGGAAAGACTTATAGTCAGATATAGCTATAGATGTACACTGTATATATATTTCTGTATGTGTACGTATGCATATATGTGTCTGTGTCTCTGAATGTATGTATATACATACACATACACTAATATTTTAGGCAGGATTAAAGCATAATACACCCCTGCTTACCATCCAGGAAAAAAGCACTCCTCTTTGACGGCGTTAGTAAAGCTGTAGATATTTCCACCCTGTGTTTTAGAAAGGAAGGAAGGAAGGAAGGAAGGAAGGAAGGAAAGAAGGAAGGAAGGAAGGAAGGAAGGGAGAAAGAAAGAAAGAAAGAAAGAAAGAAAGAAAGAAAGAAAGAAAGAAAGAAAGAGGAAGGAAGAATGGAAGGGAGAAAGGAAAGAGACAGAGAGAGAGAGAGAGAGAGAGAAAGAGAAATAAATTAAATACATATACAAATAGGGGTTTTTTTAATCCACAGATGAGGGCTATTATTTAGAAGCTTTTCAAAGGTAAAGATTGTCATAAACGTTTCTGAAATCAGGCTTGATTCCTGGTGCTGAGACAGATACATACCTATGAACACAGGCAGTCCTCAACTGACAACAGTTCACTTAGTGACCGTTCAAAGTTACAACAGCACCGGAAAAAAGCCACTTATGACCCTTTTTCACAGATAGGACCGTTGCAGCATCCCCTGTGATTTGCATCTGGAGGTTTGACAACTGACTCACATTTATGACCGTTGCAGTGTCTCGGGGTCATGCGACCTTCCGACAACCAAAGTCAATGGGAAAGCCAAGCTCATTTGAGAACTGCAGGGGTTTCACTTAACAACGGTAACAAAGTAGGTCTTAAAATGGGGCAAAGCTCACTTAACCACTGTCTCACTTAGCAACGGAAATTTTGGGCTCAACTGCGGTTGTCAGTCAAGGACTACCTGTGTCGCCTCTGTGTACCTCACTGACCATTCCCAATTTGTTGTCGGTCAAACGGTGGCTTGGACCTCACCTTTCTTTCTAGCGTCTTGCCATTTCTAACTCTTGTTGCTTTTTAACAATGGACATTTTTTTTACATCTTTGGGAGCCCAGCCCACCCCAGTGGCTCTTCTGTGACTAGTGCAAGGTCCTTCTAAATCAGGGGTGTCCAACCTTGGCAACTTTAAGACTTGTGGACTTCAACTCCCAGAATTCCTCAGCCAGCAAAGGCTGAGGAATTCCCTCCCAGAGGAATTCTGGGAGTTGAAGTCCACAAGTCTTAAAAGCTGCAAGGTTGGACACCTGTTCTAAATCATGGCTGCCAACTTTGGGCAGGTTCCTAAAATACATACGATTCCAAATATTCATCAGCCCCCAAAACTGATGGTTTCCGTCTGTCCCAAAGGTGCCTTTCAACCCCCCACACACCCACCCAAAAGGCAAGTCGATTCTGTTTTCTTCCCTGGGAAACGTTTCACTTCTCATCCAAGAAGCTTCTTCAGTTCTGGACCAGGAGCAAAACATTTTCAAGGAAGGGAAGGAAAAAAAAAACAAAAACCCAAGGAAATCCAGTTGCCTTTTGGAAAAGCACTCTTGGGACAGCCATGACCTACATCAGGGGTGTCAAAAGGCCCGTGGGGTGCTTAGATCTGGCCCGTGGGGCGGGGCGGGCCTGGGATTCAAAAATCAACCACCAGTTCTCTGCTGGGCGTGGCCATGGTGGGCGTGGCCTGCCGGAACTTCCAGGAGGGCTCCCCAGAGTCCGGAGGCTTCCCTCGGGCCTCTGGGAGGGCGAAAACGCCCCCCCACCCCGGGCTCCGGAAGCCGGAAACAAGCCTGTTTCCAAACTTCCGTTTTAGCCTGGTTTTTTTTGCCCTCGCAGAGCACCTGCACGGTTCCTGCACTTACCTGCATCCAAAACGGGCTGTGTGGGGACTCCGGGGAGGGGAAGGGCAGGGTGAGCGGTGCCAGCCAGTCAGTTCAAATGTAAATTTAACATCCGATTCGCCCGGAACGGCCCGAACCGGCTGAATCCCACCCCTGCCCGTGGGACCGGCCTGTGGTGCCACCGCCAGCGAAAACGGAGCTCAGGGGAGAGGCGTGGAGAGCTGCAGGCGGCTGTTATGGTCCAACACCGAGCTCGAGTGGGGGGGGGGGCGCGTTTTCGCTGGCAAAGGGCTGCCGGAGGCCGTCACATCTGAAAACGGATGTTGAGCTGGCCACACCCACTGGCCACGCCCTGCCCCACAAGGTCAAACACAACCCTGAGGTGGCCCTCAATGAAATCGAGTTTGAGCTCCCTGACCTAGAGGACTGATAATCTCCACAGGGCCTATTCCAATTTCTTTTCTTTTTTTTTTAAAGGCCTTAAAAACCTGCCTGGATTCTGTTGAAAATCGTCAGCTTGGGCTTCGCTCTGGACATGCTCTCAAACGAGGTGCTGGGCAAGGAAAAGGAAGCCATGGCTACTTGACTAGGGGAGGCCATGGAGCTGATGTCAAACTTGGGCTTCTCCTTCCGGCGGGGTCTACCGCTGCGGGAATGTCCTTTGCTGCCGGGCTCTTTCGTACACGCCTTGGCCTTCTCTTTCTTCCTGGGCAAAGGAGAGTCGTTTTCCAGCTCCCTGGGCTTCCCGTAAGTGTGGTTCCCTGGGGTGTTTTCATACAAGGCTGATTGGTTGGGACTGGGAAAGTCTTTACACTCGAGGCACCTTTTGGAAGGCCGGGAGTGCTTGGCGTGGGAAACGCTGCTGGCGGTTGCCGAGGGCACGGCAGACGAATGGAAAGAGGGCAAAGGCGGCTGGTGCCCGTCTTTTTCGAGGTCGGGCAAAAAATCCCCTTGAAACTGAGTCGAAGGAGGCCCGTCGTTTTGCACCGGCTGCGCGGCCGGGCGAAGCAAATCCGCCTGCTGCGGAAACCCACGGAGAGCCGGCTTGGCTCCTGCTGGTTCGGCCTCCTTTGACGGGGCTAACACCTTGGTGTGGGACACGACGTGCTGAGATTTGGTGATCCTCTGGAAAAGGTGGCTCTGGAGCTGATCCTGGCTCAGAGAGGAGGACTCCTTGGATTTCACGAACAGCTGCCGGAAGAGCGGTGTGGCCTCGCCCTTCGGAAGGAGGCTGTGTTTCGGGGCGTCCGAGAGTCTCGCCACTGGGCTAAACGTCTCTTCGAAGCACTGGAGTCTGGCCTCTCCGGACGCTTTCCCGTGGGTCTTTAAAGAAGCCGGAGGGAACGGCAAAACATCCGGACACTCGAAGGTGGGTCTCACGGAGTCAAACGCGTGGGACGGTCCCACGATCCCTTGGGAAGCTTCGTGGCCGCCGGAAGACAACTGAGCAACGTAAAGGCCGTGTCCTTTGGCTTTGGGGCCGACTGGCGGAGCTGCGTTTCTGGCCCATGGGACGCCGCTGCTGGGCTGCTGGGTGGGGGCAGGAAACTTCTGGCCCCTGAATAAGGGGAAACGAGGCATGCCGCTGTTGGACCAGTACTCCAAAGCGCTGGCTTCTATAGGGAAGTCGCGTTCCACGTGGGAAGGCCTCTCTGGCAAATTTGCATGGCTTTCCGAGGGCCCAAGTATGGATAAATTCCCCGTGTTGATTATAGTGTACATGCTGGAGGAAGGTAAGTTCTTTTGGCAAGGATAGATGTCCTTCATCGCCTTCTCGCCAGGGTTTTCTCTCACGGCGGTAGCGCTGCACGAAATCTGACTGTAGACCGAACCGGAAGGTGGAAAGGCCCCCCTGGAGTCGGTTTCACCCTGCCCCGTGGATGAGGAAGGCGCGGGCGGAAGCTTTGGGCCGACCAAGCTGCTGACGATACACCTCAGCAGGTCTCGGTTGGGCAGGAGGGAATGATTGGGCGCTGGCGATTCGCCCAGGCTTTCCGCCGCTCTCAAACTGCTCTGCCCCGTCTGGGCGTGTGGATCGTGTGGAGGTGGTGTGCTCTCGCAGGCTTCCTCCTCCTTCAGCAGACGCAAACCATGGTGCATTTCATAATGCCGGCGCAGCGATCGGTGGTCCGAGTAGCTCTTGTTGCAACCTTCTTCTATGCAAATGAAGGGTTTTGTTTTCTGGTGGGTGAGCATATGACCACTCCTGATGGGTTGTTGTTTTTTTTAAATAAAGAATAAAGAAAAAGATTAAGCCATGGAACATGCAAGTAACGTCTAGGCTTAACCCTCATTGCTGTCCAATACTACAGAAATACTGCAGAAAAAAACATTGCTACCAACCTGCCTTCCATCAAGAACCTGTCTACTGCACGAGTCAAAAAAAGGACTGTGAAAATATCTACAGGCCCCTCACATCCCGGACATAAACTGTTTCAACTCCCACCCTCAAAATGACACTATAGAGCTCTGCACACCAGAATAACTAGACACAAGGACATTTCCCCCAAAACGCCATCATTCTGCTAATTCCCTCAATACTGTCCAACTATTTACAAAGTCTGCACTACTATTACTATTCATCTTACCATCCTTCCTAGTATCTATCTGTTCCCGCTTATGACTATAACCGTGTTGCTTGTATCTTTACAATTTATATTGTTTTGTTTCCTAGTATGATTTGATTATTAGTAACCTGTAACTATCACTAAGTGTTGCATCTTACAGTTCTTGATGAATGTATATTTTCCTTAGTACATCGAGAGCATATGCACCGAAGACAAATTCCTTGTGTATCTAATCACACTTGGCCAATAAAGAATTCTATTTTATTCTATACTAAAGTCACTTCCATCCTTATACACCGATACAGATGCAAGAAAAGGAATATGATGGTTGGAGCCTCTAGTACCCAATATATCCGCTGTCTTACCCTAAGGGACTTCTGGGGTCACAGCTTCTTCAGTTGCTTTGACCACAGAAGCGGGCAGAGATTGCAGAACGATAAGGAAGGCAAGGCTGAATAAGAGTCCCTTTCCAATAATTCTGATTTATAGGGCTGAACGCTCGCCCTGGTATTTTAAAAAAAAATCAAATCAAAAGGAAAGAATCTACCATAGCCTCCTAACACAATGAGCTTTTCCTTCCCCAATCCACAAGGGCTTTTCTGTTTCAAGCTACATTCCCTCCTGTCAGTCTTTGCCTTCGGACCGAAATGATCCTGCCAAGCACAAATTTATCAATGATCGCTTGACTCCGGTTTCTATGCGAAGAAATTCGCACTTCGTGACTTCCCCTCCACAACGGGAGACCCGTAGAAAGAGGGTAGGGTGGGTATGCTGTAAAGTAGAGGTGGGGAACGATGGGCCGCCCTTTTATGACTTGTGGACTTCCAACTCCCAGAATTCCTGAGCCAGCCGTGCATTCTGGGAGTCGAAGTCCACAAGTCATAAAAGGGCGGCCCATCGTTCCCCATCCCTGTTCTAAAGGAAAGTCGCATTAACAATTTGCTAGCAATTAAGCTTATTTATGGCTTGTTCCCTGTTGCCACAAACCATCACTCAACTGCTTCCAAACCATTAGAGGAGACCTGGGCATTTTATGGTTCCCGGGCCATATCTGACCCATTGGGTTAACCCTATCCAGTCTGCATGGATTGCTTTTATTTTGAAGGGGCCTGTTATTTTTTTTTTCTCAATGTATATATGAGAAAGGGGGCATGCTTGCACACTTTCCCAGCCTTCTTGATTCATCCCTCCACAAGTCTCTGTTTCTCTGGGAAAATTGATCGCCCACCCCTGAGTTAGAGGACTAATTTTTTTTCAGGCATTAGAAATCCTTTCTTCTTTTCTTCAGCTGCCATTTCGTCCCTAGAATCCAGGCTAAACTAGTGCTGTACAATACGTGAAAACTTGGCATGCTATAAAGTTCCAGTAGCAATAGCAATAGACTTATATACCACTTTATAGTGCTTTTACAGCCCTCTCTAAGTGGTTTTAGAGTCAGCCTCTGGCCCCCAACAATCTGGGTCCTCATTTGACCCACCTCGGAAGGATGGAAGGCTGAGACCAACCCTGAGCCTGGTGGGATTTGAACTGCCAAATTTCAGGCAGCCAATAGCCTGCAGCACTCTAACCACTGCACCACCGTAGCTCCATTAAGCAGAGCTAAACTGGCAGCTTTGCCTTTTTTTTCGGGACAGGAAAAAACGACAGCACATCCGACTGCCTGGCTCTGAGTGGATTCCACCCCTAACTACGGTATAAGCTTATTGTTTACGTAGCACTTAAGTCGTTTTGTGTCAAGGGGATACCTACAGGTGGTCCTGTCGCTTGAAAGCTTTGCTGCAGATCTTACAGATGTGCTTCCGTTCCTGGCTGTGAGTTACGTAGTGCTTGCTCAGGGAACTGGTGCTGCTGAACACCTTCCCGCAGAGGCTGCAATCCAAGAAGGGGGCTTGGAGGGCGTTTTGCTGGGGTCTCCCTTTCTTCCCGCTGCCGGAACCGGATCTGCCTCCTGGCTCCACTTCTTTTGGTGCCGAAGGGGCAGGAAGCCCCAATTCTAAATGAGGAAGGCCAACTTTTAGTTCCAACGGCAGAGACTCTGCTGCAAGGCACACAGTACAGGTAGTTTTCAGTTTACGACAGTTTGTTTAGTGAACTGTTCAGACTTTTATCATAGGTTTTAGTTGTTATTTATTTTTTATCTAGATAGATAAAAGCGAAATACCCCTCACGCATCATCACAAAATCTCCAGAACTGTAAAGCCTACAAACTTGAAAGTTGGCATGTAGGTTCCCCTTGGCTTCTAGGGGCTCACTAAGAGAGGATTTTTCAAAATGACCATATTAATATTTCCTATATTATGATTATTAACACGCTCTGATGTTAAGGAGTTCTACTCCCCCTCCCCACCTAGAAAGAAATCTGTTCCAAATGCAAAACACAAGCCGAGGAGTTTCAGTTTCAGAGCACCAAGCAGCTTTAGGACAGAACAGTTGAGCTAAGCCATGCCCAGGCTCCTTGCTGTCTCTTCCTTGCTCACACAGCAAAAACTGTTTCAGTTTCCAAACAGCCCTCAACTCTCTCACACACTGACAGGACGATAGCCAGATGAATACCGATGGATGCTGGTAGGCAGAGGCAGAATCACCCCCACCTTATTTTCCTCCCCCAAAACTTAAGCCCCGTCACATGGTTTCATAGCGAAACACGGGTATCAAGCTCGTTATTTTATACTAGAATTTTTAATTGTATACGCTTTGTTTCCAGCACTCCCCCATACGCATGTCCGTCCTCTTATGTAGTTGTCACAGCTGCAGCCCATGAAGAGGATCAAGGGCCTCTCCTCCCCAGTAGACCACGTCTCTCCCTGATCCTCTCCTCCCTGCGTGCCCTAGGATGGAGAGGGGATGGGCCTGGGTCCTCCTCTGACTGCTCAGCCGGCCTCTGCCCTTCCCCAGCCTCCTCCACAACCTCCGGAGCCCCACTTCCCCTCCCTGTCGGCTGTTCCTCCTCTCCCTCAGAGTCAGTCTCCACCAGGGGCATGACACTTCCCCACTGACTTTGCTTGTGAAAAGGGCGCAAAAGGGGATCACGTGAACCCCCAGGAACCAGTTGCCAAGCCCCTGAATTCTGATCACGTGACCAGGGGGATGCTGCAAAGGTTGTGCGAAAAAAACCGTCCAGGAGTCACTTTTTTTCAGTGAGGTAACTTGCAGCGGTCACAAAATGAACTGTTGTAAGTTAAGGATGACCTATAGATACAGAATGTACAATTACCTCTCTCTTTTTTTTTTTACCATTAGCCTTATCTATACAAACAATACCATAAAGCAAACCACCTCCTGGCACAGCTGTTTCTTTATATTGGCTGAGAATTCTTGACAGTTGAAATCCCAACCATTCTGGGAAAACATCCAAACTAAAGGACACCATCGAAGAATATGCAGTTTAATAAGGCCAAAGACCTGAATCCACGGCTGAAATAAAACAATTCCCCTTATACGTATTGCTACCTTAGCTCTGCACTGGACCTACTCACCGTGCAAAAGCGGTTGTGAGTCTGTGTCACAATCATCGAGCAGTTTAGCAGAATCGCAGTCTTTTACTGAGTACAAAGACAACGTGTCCAGGTTGTCTTCCAATGAATCGCTGTTTATATTTGTCGTTGAAAGGCTGGGGTCCACATCCAGGTTGTTCAGTCCAGCATAAATCATGTCTCTCATATCTGGACAGAGATCATGGCTGAATGTGTCACTACAGTCCAAAGCCTGGTTCCCCGAAAATTCAGGGAGCTGAATTTCAGAATGGAGTGAATTGTCGTCACTCAGATGATACTGGTCCATATTTAATCACGTCTGTATTTGAAGTTATTTCCTAAACACACATATATAAAAAGAAACAATGGGGCTATCTCTTCAGTCAGCAGTGTCTAAGGAATTCAATAATGGATAATGAAATTCTATTAAGCAGAGCGATTCAAAATGGTTTCTGCTAAGGAAAATCTAAAACACCAGCAAACCTATTTGATCGTTGTTTCTTAGGCCAAACAGCTCTGTCCCTTTTATTTGTAGCTCTTTTTGTTGCAGCTTTACATGTTTGTTGTGGTTTTATGAAGAGTATACATTTTGGCGTTCTGTCTTATTTTTAATTATGATACTATTCTTTTATTGCTTTGTGCAACACTCTGGGTTCTTTTAATATACTTATTAAAAATATTATTTTTAAAGCATACGTGTGATTGTTTCGTCTCTAAAACAGTACTCTTAATTTAGTAACAGGGAAAATAACCTATACTGCAAAATTACGCATGAAGATTCATGTTTGCTTAGTCGGCATTTTTCTTTTATAAATCCTTTCATTAAACATTTGCTCAGAGGTACCATTCACTGCCAATAAAGCTAAAATCATCAGCACTTATTTTTGTTTTGTATCAACAGTGAAAACAAGTAGCAAAATTTCACTTATCTGTATTTTAGACCATAACATACCTTTTGGGAAAATCCTGGAAAAGGAGTCTCCTTCGAATAAAAAGAGTAAAAGGAATTTTAACTCACATTCACTCAGAAGTAAATTCAGTATTTAATCTGAAGTTCTAATCCAATTAGTTATTTGAAGCATATGTATACTAGCTTTAAAAAAAACCCTATGTTCATAAGATGCATCATCTATAAAACACACTTGCTTGTCATTTAATTGTTATACAATCATTTACCACTAGGAAAACAGGAATGGGGTAGTTTTGAACAAGGAGGAGGGAATGAGGAATCCATTAGATAGTTAAGATAAAAAGGGAAAAAACTTTATAGCAATCAGACTTTTAGGGGATTTTTTTTAACTTTATTTAATTACATGGCTGACAATAAAAATAATAGTCAAAACACTATTTTCAAGTAATGTTAATGCAAATAAACTTTTTTTGCATTGTGTTGGTTTGCTAACAGTGGCATAACTCAGTCAATGTGCCTGTGCAAAATCATGCACTAGCTAATGTGCAAGTTTGTTTAAAAAGATCACTTTAACAATAGGAAGATTAATCAACCAAAGACTTTCAATTATCTGTTGTTCAATTTGCTCGATATTCACTTGCATCATATTGATTTTTCACAATAGTTTTTTTTTTTAAGTATTGCTCTGGTTAAAACTAAAGTCATCGTTTAAAGGAAATTGTGCCATTCTGTGCCCCAAATAAAAAAATTCTGATTGAAGAAAAAAACCTGCAGAATTTGATTTTTAAAAAAAATATTAATTAAAGGGGGTGGCAGAAAAGTAATTTTAAAAGATGCAGCCACATGATTTGAATTTCTCCAGAGTGGTTTAGAAGGAAGACCTGCAGCCACCAACAGAAAAGATCTTCCATTTCATCCACATTCTATTTCTTGGCCATAAAATATTCCATTTTTTCCCCTTCCCACATTTGCTCCTGTTTCATTCAGACAACTTTGAACCAACTAGGAAATGATTATCAAGTGGGGGGAGGATTTGCCCTGCTAGGCTTTTATGGAGTCCCATTTCAAGTTTGGCTTCTAACTTTAAAAAGTTAATTTTTTTCCCCCCCTAAAAGGTTTTCCTTCCCTTCCAGGCCAGTTCAAACACATTTTTCACTCTTTTCCCCAACTTGGCAACCTCACAACAGACTTTTTTTGGGGGCACTTCCCACTCCCCCTCAGAAGCCCAAAGCACCCCCTCTTCTGAATTTGCAGGGGCCCCAGCAAAGTCCAGGCTGTGCAATGGCTGCAGGCCCCCTTTCCTGGGGGGGGGGGAGCCTTTGTTGCACCCAGCCCAGCTTGAAGAGGGGGGCGCGTGATGGGGTGGGGCGGGAGGCCTCTTACCACAGGCCCAGAGGGAGCCCTCTTGTTTGCTCCTCGAGGGGGACCCCCGACAGGAAGGTGAAAAAGAAGAGGGGGGTGGCTTGGAAGGACTACAAAGCCTCTTTCCTGCTGGGAAATGGGGACGTTGTTGCACGCCGGGAGGGGGGAAGGCAGAGAGGGCTGTTCCCACCCTGGGGGTTTCCCTGAAGAGAGGCGGGGGGCGAGGAAACGGAGCTGTTTGAGGGGCGGGGCGGTTGCATCTGCACCTGAAGGGGCGGGGCCGAAGTTTGGCGTCTTCCCCAAAAGAAACAGAGGGAGGGATCCGAAGCGGGACCGCCCCTTTCTGAGGAGGTGGGGCAGGGGGGAGGCGAAAGGCGAGAGCGCGCGGGGCGGAGTGAGCGAGCCAAACCCAGCGACTGGCTTTACCGTCGCCTCGCGCTGGCCCCTCCCTCTCTCTCTCTTTTTTTTTTTCTTCCCTTCGACGTCATCGTTCTTCTCTTCGGGCTGGTTGGCCGAAGAGAGCGACAGCGCGCAGGCTCCGCCCTTCTCCCTTCCTCCGCCCGCGGACGCCCACGCGCCGGGCGGGCGAGCGGAGGGGGGGGGGAAAACACAAAAGGGGCGGGGCTCGCTGGCGACCTTTTTGTGGTGGGGGGGGTTCTCTCTCCTCCTTCAACTCTTTTGGGCGGGAAAAAAAAGCAGAGGAGCGCCGCCATTTTGGGAGGATGGAAGGAAAGGCGCGAAAGCGAAGCGAGGGAAAGGCGGCCGGGGCTACCTGAGGGGAGCCGCCCGTGAGGGAGAGGACGCTGAGGGTGGGGTGTTTATAAGGGAAATACCGGCGGGGATTTATTTATTTTTTTAAAAAAAAGACATGGGGATTTTTGTGTCTTCCCAGGGCAGTTCGGCGTGTGTCAGATTAAATTCCTCCGTCAGTCCCGGAAGGCGAGGTTTGCCGAATTAAGTTAAAATCGAACCGGTTGAAAGTCACTTTTTATAGTTCTTATATATGGTACTCCGGCAAGCAGCCCAAATAGGATTGGGGGTGATGGTCCAGCACACGTGGAAACAGGGCCTTATTTGTGGGTCTGGGTTTCCTTTGGGGTACGAACCCTTTTCATTCCCTCCTTGTAGACCAACCAAGCGCCATTGAGTGGAGTTTTATTCTATTATGAATCAACTTAATTTTAAAACTAATCTACGGCTTCTGTATAATTTCTTACATTCCTCAAGCATTGCAAAATTGACCACATTTCCATCATAGCGCACTGTAGTATTATGTGCTCCTGTATAATTTTTTTTATCCATGTTCTCTGCCATGTGTTAAATGAAGGTTTTGTAACCAGCTGAAAGTGTCCCTATTTTGTGGTCATGCTGGCTTAATTTAAAGAATTGTGCCTTATTTCTTTACATTCTGCCTTTATTTAAAAAAAATTTTTTTTAATAAACTCAGCGCAACAAACATGGTACAGGTAGTCCTTGACTTACAATAGTTCATTTAGGGACCATTCAAAGTTACAACAGGTATTGAAAAGAGTGACA
This sequence comes from Pseudonaja textilis, assembly GCF_049901715.1. Classification (NCBI taxonomy): domain Eukaryota; kingdom Metazoa; phylum Chordata; class Lepidosauria; order Squamata; family Elapidae; genus Pseudonaja; species Pseudonaja textilis. The sequence goes on along the minus strand of NC_141999.1, from coordinate 23,144,409 downwards.
ACTTTTTCACACTTATGACCGACAAAAATCTTACCCAAATTTTTGGCCAAGTTTCATTAGTCCTTATAAAGTATTACTTGTGGCTTCGTTCTCAACTGGTGTAATTTCCATTTATTTGATCTGCACCAAAAAGTTGGGACCTCTGAAAATACGCATGGAAGGTATAATTAAACATTCCAATTAAAACAAACCAATAAACATATCAATAAAAACTATCCACAACGAGGGGTTGAATAAGTTAAGATAGCAGAGACAATTATGCAACTACAGGTAGTCAACTTATAGCCGGTTGCTTAGTGACCAAAATTATGACAGATCTCCCAAAAGGTTTTTTCCTAGTATTACCGTTTCCTGAAAGTGCAGGATCTTTTTTTCAGATCAAGTGTTGATCCATTGATAGCAACAGGAATTGACGGACCCGTCTTGTTTGGGAGAAAAGCCTGAATCTGAAACAAGGAGAGGCTTCTAGAAAGATTTGCAGATCCACAATATATGTAAGTAAAGATAATAGGAGTGTGTGAACACATTCCTATTAACAGATTATAAAATACTATTCGATTATGCAGTGAAAATATGCTATAGTCTACTTATATCTGCCAGTGTGTCAATCAAAAGACAAGCTATATTAGGACTGGCTTGAAACAACCTGAGAGAATGGCTGTGTGGTTGTTCTAAACTCAAAAAATGATGCTAAGTGTTATTCCAATTGTCAAGATACTGAATCTGGGGTCCTTTTCATAACTACCACAGCCCTCTGCTATTGATATAACCACTGAATTGTTAAAATGATTTTCAAATTTGAAAATGCATTGCTGTATTTACAATCAACATCCTTGCCCAATCCCATTGCAAAGTCCTGATTTCCTAAATCCCACGGAATGACCTGAAAGCTCATACATTCTCTATACTAGATTAAATCACGGGTGTCAAAATCAATCGCATCACGTGACATATCATGTATCGCAACATTTTTTGCCTTTGCAAAGCTAGGGTGTGCATGGCCAGTGCATGACACACCTGGCCTGCAGGCCACCAATTTGACACCCTTGGTAGATGAAAAAACAACTGCAATATATAATCAAGGGCAAAATTAATGAAACAAATGTAATCCAGAAAATAAGTTTGGGGCTGTTGTCATCTTGCAAGTGAAGATTCAATAACTTTCATTTTGAATGACAGTACTGATTTTCCTAGAACACCATTCTTTACATCACAATCTTTAAAATTAGGTTGCAACTTAATAGCATCTTTTACAATCTCTTTTTCTCCTACAGTCTTCCATTTTTAATTCTCCACCATGTGAAAAATGCTAGGTAAAACTATTTCCGAGGGAACACGGGTTGTGGGGGGAGATGAGAGAGACTGATACACACCAGTCTACTTCCCCAAACACAAATCTGTCACCACACTCTGCTCCTAGCTTTGGCTTTTTATACCCAGTAAGCCTCCCCCCTCCCTCCGTGTATACAGTACAGAATTTAAAGACAGTTCAAATCCAGCCAATTACAGAGTATAAACATTACGAAGTTCCACCCTCTTTTAATTACCGAGAGTCAATCACATTTAACCTGTCTAATCAGGGTGACGAGTACTGCTTTTAGCCCGGCCCATTACTTTCTGATCCGCTTCACTTTTGGCCAATCAGGAGAGCGCTCTCTCTGGCGAAACCAGTTTTTAATTAGTATGCCAAGGACCCTTTCCTGAGTTTGCTTTCAGCTGCCTGATAATAATGCTTGTTTAAGAGGATGCCTGATTTTGATTTGACTGGCTGGAGTTTAGAACATCCGCAGAGAAGTACTCCAAAAGTCCTATTTTACTTTGATGGTTTCAGTTTTGTTTACTGTAGTTGTCAGAGCAGCAATGAATGCTGACTTCATTACTTTGGCTTAATCTGTTGGATATAAAAAGTGAGATACTACATTTTATTTTGTCTGGGCGCCAAGTTATCAAAACTAGGAAGTGTTTCCTTTAACATTGGATTGTGCAGAATCTGGCCCGTTAACAGCATTACCAAATATTATGAATCCATACTACAAAATCAACTTTACATTTGTGTTTCTTTCAATAAAAGGTAGTAGTGACCTAATCACACATTTATAATAGGTTAGAAATGTTATGAGGCTGTAGTACTCATCTATATCATTAAGCAATAAACTACAATTATTTTGATAAACACAATTGGCTTGTCCTAAATAGCCAGATTCACATCTTTGGACTACTTGAACCATTTTCCTAAACTTGTAACATTTAATTGAATTAGATTTATTTTATTTATCCCATCAGATTTATTTCCTGGTCAACTTGTTTAGGATTAGTTGTTCTACCTGCTGCCCTACACATATAATTCCGTACACCTTGCTTTACGCCATAGTACTTGGTCCTCTGGAAAGGTGCACTGGTTTACACGCTACCAAGCACAAGACATATTAAAACGGACACTATTTGGATAAAATATCATGTAATAAAGCATCATACAATAGGTTTAAAGGCTGCATTTCCGTGTATATGTTAAGCCAAACGCCATGCAGATAGATTCATGCATCATGCTAAATTACCAAAATGTAATTTGTTTGGTTTAATGTATTGTGTGAATCCAGTCATTATGTTTAAGCAAACCCTGGTCTGGCACAATCTGCTCACATCCGTGTTTATTTACCGGGTGCTCCTAAAGTGCAATCCAATTCAGGGTATCTTATTTATTACAGATTATTACACTAAGACTTGTGATTGAATTTTTGTTTAATTATAAACCTATAGTTATATCCCTATATTAGAATAAAAAACCAACTCTAGCTATCTACTAGTGAGTCCTATAAACTCAATTTGTGTAGTTGGTTCAGGGTTCAGTGAAACCAAAATCAAATCGAGCATATTATCCATAGGTAAATAAGCCAAGTCGAACACAACTAGTGTGTTGTGTGTGAACAGTAGGTTTCCAGTGAACCATGCTTCATGGCATCAATGCGTTCAGTTGGGGTGCTGTGACGGAGGCTCAGTTTATTTGGCCCAATCTGGGGTATAAAGTCCGGAAAATCTGCTTTTGTCTGCTTAAAACCAGCAGCAAGTGAATCCAGCATATACTTTTAAAAAAACCCTTCTGAAATTTTTAGTAGCATAAAGCAGGTTTAAAGTTATGTTTGGGCCTGCTTAGTGTTTGGAAAGGAGACCACTAGGAAATCCCGGGGCTGGAGATTAAACTAAAAACTATTTTTACAGCACTGCCAAGCAAACTGCACGGATGTGGCCCTTCAGTGTCAAACTTGGGAGCTTCCTATTTTTTTTTTCTCAGTGTTGAGATTTATGTACTGTTGGGGAAGGTTTTAGTCCGGAAATAATCACTCGTTCTGAAGAAATTGAACTGCATTTAGGAAGTGAGGTCTGAGTAGTGTAATCATTCCAACCTAAACTACGGCGGGGAAGACTCAACACCACACAGGCTGGCCTTCTTCCTCCGGTTTCCCCCACGGTCCGTCACATGGTTCCACGTGATCCCAAGTCTATTAATTTCTCAGTAGATCCTGCAAAAGTCCAACATCTAAATCTCCTGATGTAAAGCACGCCTAGGGTTGACGGGGTTGACACGAGGAGCGATGCCGTTAAAAGCATCCCGGTCTGAACATCCCCACCCCACCCCCCCATCCTATTTCCCCCCATCCTATTTCCCCTTGAAGGTTATTTATTTTTCTTCTAGCCCCGTCAGTATATCCCCCCCCCCCGCAAAGAGCTTCCTGAAAAGGAGAATTTCGAGCGTCCTTTCCGCCGTCCGAAGCGCCCGTCCGCAGGTCGCGCAAAGCCCGGCCGGCCGGAAGGGGGGGCGAGGGGCACAACCGAAGGCGTCCGCCCGCAGGGGGGGGGTCTGGAAGGGGGGGGGGGAGCTCCGCCGGCGGCACCTGCCCCTTTAATGCCCCCTTCCTTGACAAGCCCGGCCGACGGACGTCTCGCGACGAGGCTCCCTTTTGAGCGTGCGCGCGTGCGGCGACCGTATTTTGAAAGAGCCAGAGGGGTGGGGCAGCACCAATGCAAATTAAGCCGAGGGGGAGGAGGGAGGTTATTTTTTTTTTTTTTAATAAAAATGATTTCGCTGAAAATGTACAAATAAAACTGCCCGTTGGTGGTTCTTTATTTTTTTTTAACCTTTTTTTCCCCGCCCGCTTCGGCTTTTTCTTCCTCTTTATTTTTTATCTTTCAGAGGAAACCTTCGTCGGTTGCAATCAGGCACTGAGCTGACCCTCTATGAGTCTGTGCCTGCTAGGGTCCTGCCTCCGGAGCCCGTGCGGGGATGTCTCGGAGACCCCGCGCTGACTGCTGCTCAAACATCACGGTGAGTTTGTTACAATGTAGCAATTTCTCTTTAAATCTCTTAACTCTCTCTACCTGCAACTCAGGGCTGTGACAGGGCGAAAAAAAACTGGGGGGAAGGGGAACCGTGTCCCCCCTCCTTGGGTAGTAGCACTGATCTCTTTCCACTGCTCCCCCAATTCAGTTGTGCCCCCCCAAACAGCCTTCTATTCCTGCGTCTGCAGAGCACGTCTACAGAATACAATGTAGCTTTATAAAATGATATACAATCTTCTAATCGTTGTAATGGGGAGGCTGGCAGATTCTTTCCCCACCCCCATCTCTTCCTTCGCATATCTCTACAGGCTTCTAGAATAGATTTTCCCTCTCTGGCAGAAGGGGTGGGGGCTTTGGGGAGCGGAGGAAAAGAGAGGAGGTTATCATTCGCAGGGCTGGATGATTATGTGTAGGTTTTTTGTTTTTCCCCGTTGTAAAGGCATCGTCTGTTTCATTTCCCCCCACCCCCCACGCCATCTCCAAAGTAAAAGCAAAGGAGAGGTCTTCTCCCCCCATGGTTTCTGAAAGACTGGATGGGGAGTTGCAAAGCAAAAACATGTTTTCTTTGGTGTCTTCCTTAAAAAGGGAATTCAGATGTTTACACTGCTTACTTCTAAAGGTATTTACAGACGATGTAAATTCATTTATTTTGATAATAATGTGAAAAGGTGTTTTTGATCTCAGTAAAACAAGGAAGAAACTGCCAGATGAGGTTATCCTCTGTTAACCTGGTCTTCTCCCATCTCCCTTGATAAAATCTCTACTTATGATTCCGGCCTTGTCCCTGCAAACCACTCCATGTCTATTTTGTGCTGATTTGGCTGAACGAAAACAATACTACACAATTAAAAATAAGTCATTTGTTATTTTTTTCCCCATTTTTTTTACTTCATTTCAAATGGAATATTATCACTCCTTTCTATTATCCCTACCTTTAAGTCCCATGAATTTCTGTGGAATAAAAACACATTTCTTGCTTTTAAGGTATTAATTTTGTACATTAACCGTGGTCATTGGCACTAGTTTTTCTGCAATTTGCTGTGTTTTGTACTGGTTTATACATACAGGCTCTAATTCTCCAGCCTAGCCTCTTGTATATAGTCCAATTTGGTTTAAGTTCTGATAGTTTATCTGAACACTTGCATGCCTCAAAAATTCATAGTAATAAACACTACAATATGCCAGAAGTCAATTTGTGAAGGTTTTGCAAAGTCCAAAAAACACAATTATCAAGAGCATGTCAATGTTTTAAATAATATACATATTAAGTGGGCATCTCTGAAATGTTAGTAGTCGTGGAAGTAGTTTTCAAAAGCTAGAGTAAAATGGAAAGTTTAATAAGTGTTTGGGGATTGTTGAAAACAGAGGTGAGGTCCTTTCTGCCACTCTGTCCAGAATAGTTGAAAACTGGCCTGTAACAATTAATATTGAATGTTTCCCAAGCTTTGTTCATTTGGAACTACAGTGGAACTCTTATTTAGAATATTCTTTTTTTTAAGTCATGTTTGCGTCAATCAGTAACTCACTAGAAAAGGCTAAAGAACATTTATATACTGCTACTTTATCCCATCATGTGCACATACCTCATTAAGCAGGGACAGAGGCTTAGCTGAAGCCATATGTGTTTTGCCAACTTAGAGCTATTTTCAATTTGTAGAAACCAGATTTTGAAATTACTGTATACCTTGGTTTCAGATGTTTATTTCCACAAACAGTGGAAACCAAGCTAGCTGAAAGATAATTAACCACAATTAGTAGCATAATTTCTCCCTGGTTAAACAAGGTAGATGTGACTTGGTCTGGACTAGTATTGGGAGTATATGTTAGATTATAGTTAAAGGGCTATCACATCACTAAGAAATTGAGTGTAGGAACATGGCTGTAGCTATTTTGTTTTTGTTTTTACTCCTTGCAGGCCCATAGGTTGTTGTTTTTTTTCGAGAAAGCAAAAACTTTATTCCATCACCTCAGATATAAGTATTCTGATTTTGTGAACCACTACTACTTTGTAGTTATTTGCAGGGGGGGTGGGGGGAAGACAGGGGTGGACCTGCCACCAGAAAATTGTTGAGATATCAACTAAAAAGGAGAGGGACTGACAAACAGTTTCTACCTATGGTTTGGGTGAATTTGTTGGCGTATGACAACTGACTTGCTTTAAACACAGATAATGTTCAACCATTATGTCATGAACAGTGATCAATTACTAAGTTAACATATGCTAAACTATTGCTTGTTAAGTATGAATAATCCATAGCTGCCTGGGTTTGCTTAGGAAAACATAAATTTACAAATCACAATTCATATATTTGTATAGGATGCTAAGCAAAAATCACATAAACTGCATTAACATTTAGCATACAATAGATGAATGCATCCAGGTGTAAATAGTTCAGTAAATTATGACTTAATAAACCACCAATAAACTTTGTGTAATCTAGTCTAACAATGTACAACATATTAAAACACAATCTGTTTGGTTTTAGTTTATGTAAGCCCAGCAAATTATAGTTTATACATTAAACCATGAAAAAGCTGGCTTAGAAAATTATGCGATCCCACTTATAGAAAATGTCCATACATAATACTAAGCTATTGTTCAATTGAGATTTATAAAAAACATAGTTATGCCTACGGAGCAAACTTAGGAACACCACATTATAGTTTTGTGTGTACTCCTATAACCTGATTCACACATAAACACTTAATAAGCTGGGTTGAACTAGCTATGGTGCTTTGGACTATATTTAACTTTTTTGAGTGAGTTTTATGTTATACTATGCTGAAAACAAACTGAATTATGAAGAAGCTTCTTGGATTAAAAGCGAAACGTCTCAAAAACAAATTCCAGTTGCCTGTTTGAAAAAGCACCTTTGAAACAACCTGTATTATGGCTTAGCATTTTGTGTGATGTGGGCCACTAAAAGTATGGATTCTATTTCAGTTACATTCATTATCACTATTATATTTCTAAATATTTGCTTAAGTGCTTTTTCATACTCACTGGTTATAATTGTGTACAAATTATGCTACTTAAACTCTGAATTTACATTTTCAAACAGATCCTTTACAAATTGCCAAGATAGGCTTATAAATAGGTTTCGAAGGAAGTTTTTCAGTATCAAAATTCAAATAATATACAACTAGTACTCTAAGGCAATTTGCGGCATTGCTATATTGTTGTTAAAGCCTTAAATGCAATCATTATGGGGGGAAATTGAACAACTAAGACTTCTTAGCTGCCTTAGTTTTTGTTGATATTTTATGTTTTTCATGAGTTGCCATTGTTTATGTTTGTGCTAAATTACCTGTGCCAGTTGGTATAGATCCACTATATTTAATCAAGTGGGAGCTGGTGTTTTGTATCTTTTAATTATTTTTCACCAAAGTAGTAAATGTATATTTTATACTTGACAGCCAAGAATATTTAGGGAGAAGTTAAGGTAATCGATAATATTAAAATTTTGAATTCTTCTATTTTGTTGGAATGAAGTTATAATATATTCTGAATATAAAATCCATTTTTGTCCTTTTTAATACAAATGCAAGAAATAAAAACTTATAAAATATGGAAGCTAACTCTAGAGTATATGCTATTTGCATTTTAGAATGTATGAGATATTCTTAAAAATTGCTTTTAGAACCAATTTGCCTTTCTAGGCATCTTCTGTTTCTTCTCATGACTTTCTAAGATAGTACACAGAAAAAAATCTGGAAAGTTACTCAGTTAACATTTATGTGTACAGGGAAGAGCAGTATTCTACATTACAAAATGTGAATGTCACATATTTGAAAATATTAATCTGAATGAGGGAGAACAAACTGAAATTTGAGCTTAAGAATCAGATGGTTTAGAAATCGGGCTTCATGCTGTTTTGCATGATGAGCACTACGTAGAAAAATCAGTATTATTGGTGGAGTAGTGAAATTGGATTTGCTTCTGAAATATTACCTTGGGATTCAGGAGTGCCTTTCTTGAGCTTGGGTGATATGTCAAATGTGTTTGATCATAGGAAAGAAAGCCAGAATAACACATGCAAGTTATATCCAGAATGGATTCATCTACATGACTGCCCTTGAACAGAAACCTCAGAACAATCAGAACTGTTTGCTTTTTCAAACACTTATGAGGAACCTGTTGGTTGCACTCACTGGGACTTCTGGAACCTTAAAAGCTGTAAGGGAGGCATTTCAGATTCTGACAGAGTACTTGCCCAGTAGTTCATAGAGTTGTATCTTTTTGTGGCAATGTCTAGATTATGGAATATCATGTCTCTAAAGATTCCTTTTATCCCCCTAAGAATATTGCATTTAAAGACATTTTGTTCAAACAAGGCTTCTGCATGTTAAAATTATTAGAGGCATGATAACAAAAAGTTTTTGAACGCAATCTGTGTAAGATGTTTTATCTGTTGCATAGGTATCCATTTTAATGTGTTCTCTATTGATATATTTATTAATACTTCTATATAGCCTTGAGCATTATTTACTTAAATAAATATTAATTTCCCCCCTTAATCCAGGGGGGAAATCCTCCCAGGCATTAAAAACATGATGTTAGCATTACGAAGTTTCAGGTGACAAATCACAAATGTTCATGGTTTTACTGACTGAGGACTGCACATTCCTACTTCCCATTCCATGGAGAAACATTGGTTTGTCTCTGCTAAGTCCATGGCTTCTGGAAATTTCTTATAGTTGGACAGAGTCAAATATGTCTAGCTGGTTCCTGGATCATTTCTCTTGCCAGTGAGATAGCTTATTTAATGTCATATGAATGTCAAGTCAAACAAAAACCCTGAATTTCACTGTTCTCACTTTACCTTTTAGCATATCTTTTTCCACAAAAGATGCATAGACTACTTGAATCAGCCTTTGAATTGTGTTTCCAGGTGATATAAAGGGTTTATTTAGTTGGAAACCATTATTTTTAATTATTACAGGAATCAATTGATATGTAACTTTGTTCAATAGCAGATAAAATGGTGAAGTGATTTAATTCACCAAAAGCCCCTGCAAACATCCCAGTTTGGAATTCCATTTGTAAATAGCTGTAAAATCTCTGATAGAAATGTAAAATGCTGCCATGCAATGTTCTAGTGGTCATGTTTGTACTTTGTGTTAATTTAAATTCTAGTTGATCAAATTTGCTTTGGCTCTCTTGCCTATGGAAGTACTAACAAAGCACAGAAACTCCTGTGATTTGTTTACCATGAACCATGAATTGAACCCCTCTGGCTTGTCTCTGCCAAGCAAGCCAAAAACCAGAAGCTTTCAGCCAGTCTGAGGGAACAAACCAAACGTTTTCGTCCCTGTTTCCTTGTAAATAAACTACCGAAAGATCTTTCATGGTTTGTTTACCTACTCACACTGGGAGAAGGATTTAAATAGGAGTAACAACAGTATGCAGCAAAGGACAAATTAATTTATAGTAAGCCAGAATTTTGAAGACTTCTGTTTTACTTCAACATAGGTATAACTGTCTTCTGGAACACTAGAAATTGGGCATAAGAGAGGTTCCAATTCCAATTGCTCAAATGTTACTCTTTGTTTTAATCAAAGCTATAAAATGTTTAATTTAAATGAGCTTCAGCAATTGTAGCTAACATAATTTAATTTTAAATAGTTTTTCATATGACTTATATCTAGGAGTTTGGGCCTCCTAGTGAGTGCCAAGGTTCTTCCACTTTTGGTCCTGGGGCAGAACTGCTCCAGATACATCGGGTATGCAATCTAGGGTTCTTCTTAGACTCTTGTCTCCTGTTGGAAGAACAGTTGACAGCTTTGGCCAAGAGGCTTTGGCACACATTTGGGTTATGCACTGCTTACACTCATACCTGGACTGGGAGTCTCTGATCATTGTTACTCATGCCCTTGTGAGTGACAGACCTCTTGTCTGGATTATTCTCATGTGTTCTAGTGGAACACTCCCCTTGGAAGGTCATTTGGAAGCTTCAACTGGTACAGAATGCAGCTGCACAGATAGTAAATGATATTGGGTACTTAGTACACGTAACACCACTACTTCATGAGCTGCTTTAGTTGCTGGTATGTTTCTGGATGCAACTAAAGGTGTTGGTTGTCCTTCATGGCTTAAGATTGGGTGACCTGAGAGACCGTCTTCTCCAAATGGTTTCTATCCAGTCCAGTCCATTAGGATGGGCATGTTCTGAGGGCCATTAGCCAAGGAACGTCAGCTGTCATGGACTAGGATACATGCCTTTTCTGCCATATTACTTGTCCTCTAGAACATTCTCCCTTCAGAGATTAGTATGGCCCCATGTTCGCTCTTTTGTAAGACCTTGGAATCATGGTTACAGGCCTGGGATCTGAGTATGTGAAGCGTCCTGTTTCCTGGATATGTTAACATCTACAGATCATAATTTTCTCAGCTACTGTGTATATCTAATTTTTGTATCCTACTTGTAATTTGGTTTTAATTTATTTTACGACAGTTTGCCACCCAGAGTTACATATTTGAGATGATTGGCTATATATATTGAGTAAATATACCTTTTCATCACATTTTAAAAGGCAAATCAAGGCACAGAATTTAATAAAAAGAAATCACACACGCACACACACTGTACAAAACTACATGATTAAGTAGTATTTTTTAATTGTAACTTGATCAATACAAAATATCCTAAAACCGCAATCAGTTTTAAAGTCTGGGCTCCAGTTATGGAAGGAGCTCATAAATGAAAGTTCTAGATTACAGAAGAGGAAGGGGTTGAAAGAAGAATAGTTTGTTGAATTATGTAAAAAAAATTGTAATTTTCCTAACTGCAAGTGTGTGGATATATGTAATAAATATTATACACAGCAAGACACACACACACACACAAATAGGTAACCAAGGTCATTCAGCATTTATTAGAATGCAGTCGCTAAACTAAGATGAAAACTGCTTGAGTATCAATGGATTGTGACCAATTAAAAATAAAAAAACATTTTTTTCCTGAAAGTTAGCTCTTGTCCATATCTGATGGAAATTTGATTTTATTTTCTATCCCATGTTTCTTCCACTTAGGAGACAAGAAGATAATTTAATTGAAATCCAAAGATCCAAAGTCTTTAAACGATCTGATCTCTTCTTGGCACCAGAAAATATTGTCCAGGCCATATTTAAAACTTCCTATGAGGCAATTTTATGCATCAATATTACAATCAAAACTCTGACTGAGAAGAGTCAAGTCAGGAGAATATTGTTCCCCCAGACCTTTACTATTGAGAGAGATGTTAGAAGCTGGAAAGGAGTGGGGGGGCGGGTTGTTTCTTTTTCTTTTTTTTACCAAGGATAGCCTACTTTATATTTCAAGAGACTATTATATGCAGTTGTTACTTAAACTGAAAATTTCAGCTACTAAACTGTATGAATTAACTTCAGGAAAATCATCACACAGTTGTTCCTGGACCAGGTCTGGTATCAAGAATCACTACCACCTGTCAGTTCAGAGACTAAGAAAAATGAGTATCATTCTAGCAATGCTAATGAATGGCATGTGTTTGGGAAAAATATTTAAAATATCTAGCTGATATTGGGAGAAATCATAGACAATCCAATATTCTGTCTTTAATTTGTTTATTTTGAACTCACAAGGTATTCTTGCCAGTTGATTTCATACTGTAGATTTAGCGTATGTCTTTCAACACTGTAGATGTCCAGATTAAATACTTGTTTCATAGTATTTAATTCATTAAATTTATTGTAGATATATGATTAATCCTGATGTTCTTATTCCAATTTTCTGAATTTATATAACACTCAGATATAAACTAAGTATACAGATTGAATCACAAATCATGTTTAAAACTTATTGATTTATTTGTGCCTCAGTGTATCATGCAAGTACTGCCACTATGGCCAAAGGGGGAAAAATATCTTAATAACATTCACATTAGTGTTACATTGATTTTTCAAACACCGAGATTTCAGATTTTTCTACGTTTAACTATGGAAATTCAATTTATAGTCTGCTTAGAAGCAGCTCTAGAGAGGCATTTGAAGCTTACCCATACCCTACATGCCATTGCAAGCTGAGAATAAGTTCTAGAAACTGTTTCAAACCTATTTCTTGACTGTTACTGATCAAAATGTAGAATTCATTTATATGGTTTTGGAAAATTTCAATTTTACACAGACCATTCTTTAAAAATTATGGAGGTTACCAAAACTGAGCTGATAATTGCACGAGTTGGGTAAACCACTATAAAAACTCTTCAGGGGACCGAGGCTGGATTATAAAATGAATATATGTTTTTAATGCTTCTGTATCTGAAGGGTGTGCTATTTTTTACTTTAGAGGAAATCTGCACTATAGTTCTCTGGGTAGTTGTCTCAGAAGGATTTTAAATTTAATTCAAATTTGTTTAAACTGGAGTAGGTGTACCATAATCCTTGTTCAAATAAAGACAAGATTAAATTGGTTGTTAGGAAGAATAATGCTAGCAAATAAACATTTTTTGGTTGTTTTAAGCTGAAGTCACTGAAATGTCTCTGGTCAATTTCTGTACTCTGAACCAGCAATATGGCGTTCAGATAAACGATAAAGAAGTTAATTGAGTTGTGGTTCACACTGTCTGACCTCCAGGACTCTGATTACACTGCAGGCTGAAATGCAGAAGTGGCTTCAGAAGAAAACTGCTGCTTTTGAAATATTCCCTTCCTCCTTTGCTACTCATATTGACAAATTTGAATCTCGTGTTTTATATATCTGTTCAGAAAGAAATAGCTGAAAAAAGTTATTCTCAGGTATTAGGGTAATTGGGAAAGATAAATGCATATGTTTAATGCAGTTAATTGGGAGACTTAATAAACTTGTATTTGGGGCTGCTTGCTCTCTCTTGGGGATCTTCTTAACTGTAATGCAATGAATCCTACTGGGATCTCTTTGTAATCCATATACTGCAAAGTAGTATTCAGTCCCCCAAGATGCATAACAATTGTTAGTTTCTCAAAAGAAGTTTTGGTAGTTAAAAACAAGGGGACCTGGTAGATACTTTTATTTCTATAGTAAACATTCCCTGGATAGGTCATCAGGTTTCTGAATGTCTCTCTTTCTACCCCCATTTATTGCTCCTTTATTCTTTAAGCAACATTTCATGTCGCTTACCTCATCTTTTAGCTATCTACATTGAAATAGTTACTTTTTAAACAGCTGTATTTTGTTCTTCCTTTTTTCTTTTTGCAATTGGACTTCACTACTATCATAGCATTTTCTTGATATTTCTTTCAGAATCAGGAGGATGCAGATACATTTAGCATTTTTGTTTTGGGGATGAGTGCATACAAATGTCTTCTATACATATTCCAATTTGTAGTATACTTAATTTGCATTTATTTCCTCAAAGACCTTTGTACTTTGACTGATTGCTTGCCGTAGTTTATCGTAGTATATTGTTTTAAAACAAAAATCAGCACAGTTAGCTACTAGTCTATATGCTGGGTGGAAGGGTTATTTGGTAGGTGTTTTGTTTTAAATTGGGCAATACTGTAAATGCAGTATACATTTTATTGCTTTCCATTAAGATCTTATGCTCCCATAATATGGTTCACACCTAGAACTAGGTCGTAGCAAATATTTTGGCCATAGTATAATGTGTAAATCACCTATTTGTATTGAGTGCAGAATGAGCTATTGCAATATATTCAATAAAATATAGTTTAAAAACCCTAGTCTCCTCCTCCTCTCCCCCCCGAATTTAGTATTATATGGAATTGGGTATTGTCATGCCACAACATGTAAATATTGTGGCTAGGGCAACAATAGCATAATATTTACATGTTGTGGCATGACAGATATCCTACCACAAAAGTCATGGCTCATTATGTGATGCACTCTGGTTCTTTAGTTGTGGATATATAATCCATTCTCGTTTTGGGCATCAGCAGTACCACACCGTGATGTTGGTGGCTAAGACGCTGAGCTTGTCGATCAGAAAAATCGGCAGTTTGGCGGTTCGAATCCCTAGCACCATGTAATGGAGTGAGCTTGTCCCAGCTTCTGCCATCCTTAGCAGTTCAAAAGCATGAAAAAATGCAAGTAGAAAAATTGGGACCAACTTGGTGGGAAGGTAACAGCATTCTGAGGGCCTTTGGCATTTAGTCATGCCGGCCACATGACCATAGAGACATCTTCGGACAGCGCTAGCTCTTTGGCTTTGTAATGGATACGAGCACTGCTCCCTAGAGTCGGAAACAACTAACACGTTATGTGCAAGGGGAACTTTGACCTTTAATCCATTCTTGTTTTAGGCTGTTAGATGAGATATGGTGTGTACTATCCATAGGCAGCATTGGTAGGCTGTTCTTCAGATTCTTTGTATATTGCCAAAGGTCATGTTGATCTCTAGACTTATAAAAACTATACTTCAAAAATACTACTTGAAGGACCCCATTTGTTCTGTGCTTTATCAATAATTTGGGAGGAGATTGAATTTGTATAAGTTCAGCCTTACAGGCAATCCTCGACTTACCACCATAATTGTGACCAGAATCTTGGTTATTGGGTGAAGCGGTCAATTAAGCAAGATGCCCATGTGACCACTTTGCTCCATGACTGCAGTCCCAGCTCCAAGTTTCGGTTGTTAAGCGATTGTGTGGGTTGTTAAGAGGAGTATGGGATGCCTCCAGGTGGCAAGGCCCTGGAAGCCTTGGCTGGCTACAGGGCTCACTAGTGAAAGCAAAGTTGCTTCAGGGCAGTCAATTGGTTGCAGAGCCCAGCAGCATACAGAAATTGTTCCATTTACATTTTATGTCCAGCCAAAGCAAGGTGCCTTCCTACAGAGGTGGCCTTGCAAGTTGCACCATTCCGTAAGAGGGCACCATTCTTTCAAGGCCTCCTGGGTGTGTTGGAATGGTGAACACGATCTACACCAATGGTGGTATTCTACCAGTTCGGCCCGGTTCTGCCGAACCAGTAGCGGCAATGAGCAGTAGAGACTGAAGCGGTTCTCTCCACTGGTCTGCTGTTGGGCCCACCCGCCCGCACTCCCATACTCACGTTTATCCCCTGCTTTTGAAGCACAGCTGCTTTGCACAGCACAGCAGAGGGCCACGCGGCAGCCGCGGAAGCGACCAGAAGAGGGCAGGCTTGTAGGAGGTGAGTTGGAATGCCTCTGCACCTGCGCAAAGTGTACCTTTGGCACACACAAAGTGTGTGCACCCACGCAAAAGCGCACCCACCAAGCCACATCCACCAAACCCAATGGTAAAACTATTTGAGTCCCACCACTGATCTACACTGCAGGAGTTCAACTGCTCTTCAGGCACAGAAGGAAACTTCCAGTGGGGTACAGAAATGAAGCTTAAATCATGAAGCTCCAAAGTCTCTTCCTGCACCCTACTGGGTGCAAGAAGTCCCTTTCTGTGCACCAAGATAAGCTGATGTCCTTTCCCAGGTTGCAGAAAGGGAGCTTAGATCTTCAAGATCTAAGCTTTGTTTCTGCACCCCATGGAAGAATGTCAACTCTCCTCAGCCAGCAGTAATTTCAGCCAGCCCCTAGAGCAGGAGTCTTCAAACTTGACAGCTTTAAGACTTGCGGATTTCAACTCCCCGAATTCCTCTTCCAGTCATGTTAGCTCAGGAATTCTGGGAGTTGAAGTCCACAGGTTTTAAACTTGCCAAGTTTGAAGACC
Organism: Pseudonaja textilis; assembly: GCF_049901715.1. Classification (NCBI taxonomy): domain Eukaryota; kingdom Metazoa; phylum Chordata; class Lepidosauria; order Squamata; family Elapidae; genus Pseudonaja; species Pseudonaja textilis. Next base: position 23,128,433 of record NC_141999.1, on the reverse strand, counting down.
CTTGCCCTAGAGACTAGAAGGAGTCCTCCTGGCATGTCTTCTGACTTTCTGAGGAAACTGGCAGATTGCAAATAGTGTTCACATGATCACAGGGGACTTGGCAACTGGTTGTAAATGCGAATTCGGGGTCGGGGTGGGTGGGTACAATGTTTTATGGTGGCCAGAATTGATTTATGGGCCATAATGTACCTTTTCCAAGGTCATCATAACTACTGTTGTTAAACAACCAGTTGTAAGCTAAGGACCACCTATATTCAGGGGATACAGTTGAAAAATTGTTAAGGTTAAATATGGATTAAGATGAGGCATATAAGCAATCACACTTTTTCCTGTGTTTCCTCTTCTCTCTCCTCACAGCCTCTGCAAACCTCCATAATGAGTTAATACAATGTTGTTTCTTATTTATTTTATTTTTTTTGTATCCCGCTTTTATTATTTTTACAAATAATTCAAAGCTGAACGTATCCAACACACCTTCCTCCTCCTATTTTCCCTGCAACAACAGCCTTGTGAGTTGGCTTGGGCTGAAAGAAAATGACTGGCCCAAGGTTGCCCAGCTGACTATCATGCCTAAGATGAAGAAATGACTAGAAGTCATTGTCTCCTGGTGAATGGTCTCAAGCTATGACGTCTTACAAAATTTAAAAGAAAAGCTTGGGTCACATTTTCTTTTTTCTTTTTTTCATTTTCAACAGAATGTGCAGTATAGTAACAAAAACAATATAATGATTTTATATGCCCAAAGGGGTACACAAATACTTTATTGCAGGGGTAATAACTTACTTTTTATGTTATTTATTGAATTTGCACTGCCCCATCCCTGACTACTCTGGGCAGCTTTACAAAAATTAAAGCAACAATAAATACAAGCAACTCGGCAATAAAAACAGCATCCTTTCAGGGAATAACACACACACACTTCCATCAAATTTCTTAGAACTCTCAGAGCCTGTCCATCACCCTAACTCGAGTCCTGCAAGAAAAGGCAGGTTTTTAAAGAGCACTTGAAAACAGGGAAGGTGGCCCTCAGAGCTCATCCCTGTTCCAATTTGCACTTTTTTTCTTTTGAATCAAATTGAGTTTTTTATTCATATATTGAATTTCAGCTGACCCAAATCATATATAAGTGTGAAACTTTTTTATTGATACAAAAATAAGTGTACCTATTAACCATGGACAGTTCACTTAAGACCGAAATGATACATAAGTCTGACAGTCTTTTTTTCTACTGTCCTGTTGACATACCTTAAACCAAGTTGGTCAAATGAACTGAGGATGATTTGGGAAACACTGCAAATAGAATTTGCCCATCTGTTCAGAGTGCCCGATGAAGACCAATTTACACAATCAGTGTTGGCAAAGTTATATCTTTTTATTAAATGTAGTTTAAAAATCATATACCCTAGTTGCTTTTGTCATTCTCCCCATCGTTCAGTTTATCCATTGTCTTTTAACAGCAACTCATGGGCCTTTTTTTTTTCCTATGGGCCTTAAGTCACGCTTAGATTAGCTTTGGTTCAATTCCTTACCTCACCTTTCTGACTGCTATTTAATACATTTCTACTCAGGTCTGCTATAACAGCAGTAGCACTTAGACTTATATACAGCTTCAGTGCTTTACAGCCCTCTCTAGGCAATTTACAGAGTCAGCATATTGCCCCAACAATCTGGGTGGGAAGGATGGAAGACTAGCAGGCTGAATCAATCTTGAGTTGGTCAGGATACTGCATTCTAACCACTATGGCACCACAGCTCTTGTAAGTAGCTGGATCTAGCAACTCCACTAGACATATATAATCTTAATTGGTTATTCTATAATACAATGGCTATGACTTTTAAAAACAATTGTATGCAACATCAGCCAGATGGCCAATTTCTGTTCCAAGACACTCTGAAGACAGGGCAATTTCTAGTGGAAACGCAGCAGCTTGGAGTGTGTTGTTGCGTCTCTCTCTCCCCCTCCCCCAGCATGGCTGCTTTTTCTTGCTGGGTTTTCAGACTACTGTATTTCTTATACATATAAGGATCTGAACCCCCCAAGGGAAGCAAAACAGCTTTTATTGGGGAAACCAGTAGAGAAAGAGTTAACCGTAGACTGATTCTGTTTTATAAGTTATCTCACCCAGAATGTATTTGCAGTGGAGATAAAGTGAACTTTTTAGGAAATTTTAAAGTATTCTGTAGTTAATTCTGGGAAACATAGAATTTGAGGTAATAACCAGATCAGAATACAGATGACAAGAGGCAATGGTATAGTTTTTATTTGTGCATTCTTATTTGCCCCTCTTCAAAAATAAAATTCATTGAATGTAGTGGTGTTTCATCTCAAAAAAGAATTGCCATCCTAAGCTTAGATCTGGATCTCTAATAGCTATTTCCACTTTCACCTCAACCTGAATCATAGAGTCCAGACACAAATTCAGTTGCTTCTGAAAAACATTCCTTAACATGTCATTAAACATATTCTAAGTATAATGATTAGTATTTTGTGGCACAGCCTTTTTGCCTGTTTGTTTTTGTTCTCTCTATAGAGGAAAGAAACTTTTAAAATATTTGAAGTTTCTATCTCTGTGCTTTCCTCATTATATTAAAAAAACAGGTAAGCGAAATCAACCAAATTATTATTGAGGGTTGCACATCCTCCCATCTCTGCCAACTCTTTTGTCATAATAAAAGTGTCCTACTTCACTGCAGTAAGGATAGAAATGACATTAACACACCTACATTTTTATTTTAATCTGAAAGTATTAACAACCCCTGCAAAAATTTGCTCTCTGCATGTGTAAATAATGCAGACATGATTATATTGGACAGAAGCTTGCTTTGATGAAAGCCTGATTAGGAAGAATTCAATAATGTTACTGTTGACATCTACAAGTGTATGGATTGTTTTTGTTTTTCTGGTAAATAATTTCAGTAATATTCTAAATTAATGACAGAGCTTCTGACAAGTTTCTATTAAAACAAAATAGACTGAAATATTGCCTTTAATATACTGTAATTGTATGCAGCTTATTATAGTCTAAGAAGATGATGGAGAAATTGAGAGATGTTCTTGAGATTACTGTATTAAAATGCTGGTTAATAACCCACACAAAACATGCCCTGGATCCTGTTGTAGGATGTCTTCAATCACCTTTGTTTAACCAACTTCTTGTCTTTCAATGTATTAGTCTCAAGGATGGTTTCTCGTTCTTTGCCTCTCTCTCTGGTTTCCAGCAATCATCCTATTTTGTTCTGGGCCCATTTCTTTGCCTTTTCTCACAGCTACTGATATTTCTTATGGAAAAATATTTAAAAATTCAAAAGGGTTCACAAACTTTTAAGCACCACTATGTATACCTTGTTGCCTGATGCCCCTTTGTTATCTATACCGCAGTAATAGTTTAATGAGTCCTAAAAGCAGGAATCTATTGGAGTTTGCAAGGGAAGTGAAACACATTTCCAGAGAAAGCAAGTGAGCTAGTGAAGGATTCTTGGGTTCAGAAATTGGGATCTTTTTTTGCGTTTAGATTAACAAAACTGGAATGCAATTTGCTATGTTAGCGGATTCTCTGCAAAGATGTCTGCAACTGATTGTTGTTGCCATTCATAAGAACCAACGTCTTCACTTTTCCTGAAACAATCAATTTGGCAACTTTTTACTAGCTTGGAATTTATATAAATAATTTGCAAGTAGAACATGTAAAGCTTTTGTCAAGACAGTTCTTAAATATATTTCTTAAAGCAAGTAAGTAGGGGAAGTGTGAAGTGTGTCTAGATTTCTGGGAATGAAGTAATGTTTATCTGCAAAACACAAAAGCGTGTTTGTGTGTGTGTATAATTATAAATAAATCAGAGCTTTTTATCTCCCCCCCCCCCCCCCCCCATTTGTTGAAAAGAGAACACTCTGCCTCCCTTTGCACTCTCCCTGCTGCTCCTGCTGCGGTTTGAGGGAATGCAAGTCTGGAAATGATTTCAAGCAAATGTTAGAAGTAAATACAGCATGTTTGGGGGAAGGGAGGTAGAGGGGGCAGTCCAGCATGACGTTTCCTTAAGAAAAGGAAGTGAATGAGGCATTTCAGTCACCCATCTATAGTCAGTATAGTATCACTAAATCAAGCCATTGAAAGTGTCTCTAATGCTGTTCAGCCACTTTGAATATTTGAAGATGGGTTATCAGTTTCCTAATTTCAGTTTATTAACATGTACCCCACTCCAAATTATTCAGAAGAATTCTTGATTGTGTATGTCAGTTTTTCCATACTGCAATGTTCTCAATCTTAGCAACTTTTATCTGTGTGGACTTCAACTCCCAGAATTTCTCTGTCAGCATGGCTGGCTGTAGAGATCTGGGAATTGAAGTCCACATATCTTAAACTTGATATGGTTGAGAAATACTGCCATGCTGTAATTTCTTTTAATAAAAGGAATTCTTCTCTTGCAGAAATTTACCTCAACCCTTTCTACTTTTTTACAATGATTTTTTTGCCAGTTGACAGTGAATGAAAAATGTGCTTTAACCCATCCAATTTACTTGAAATAAATGATAGTTGCACATAAATATTGAATGGGTTATTGTGCCTTGGATATGAAAATTAGTCTTTGTATTTGTTTCTATTTATGCAATAGGAGAATTTGAGAGGAGTTGTTTGTTTTCTGTATACAAACATTAACCTTCTTTAATATGGGAATACACTATAATACTCCTTTATTGGTACAGTACTGCTTTTTCAAAACTATAAATGCATAATATTGATTTTCCAGATGCAATTCATGTCGGATCATTGTCTTGGTGCGACAGGTACAATTATGTGTCATTCTACAGAAGATATGAAATCGATGTCCAGAAATAACATATTTATATGTGTTTGTACTTTTAGCTTATTTTTGCACAGTTGTTTCCTAAATTAGCTTCTATCAATTTTTGGCATCCTTTTTATACATACTGAAGTTTAAGTTATCTTTTAATTATTAGTCTACAAGATAGGCCAGAGGTAGAAAATATTTCTTAAGGTTTGGAAGTAACTCATGAGAGTTTTACTTCCTACTTATTTTATCCTGCCTGCTGTCACCTGTGGTCATACAGGTTTTGAAACAATACAAAACCTGTTTAACCAGCTTATCAGGTGAGAAAAGTAGATGAATATGCCTGCAATGAGCTTCAGCCTCTCAATTAAGCCACTTATTTATTCCAGCCACAGATAGTCAGGTTGTATGTAAACAGTGTAGTTATATTTTTTTTTAAAAAAAGCCTGAATTTATGAACAAATTGTGTGACAGGAATTGAAGCCACTATGCCACAGTAACCTGGGACCAGGAATTAAACAGGGATTGTGTTCTTCCTCTAGTTTTTTTGTGCAGCATCGTTATCTAAAATGACACTTCACGGGTTTTTTTTTAAAAAATTCGCAATCTGGAAACAGATCCAGAATGGAAAGTAACTGCAGGGCACATAGAAGTTCAAAAAGAATGAATTTGAGAAAACGCTGCTACACTTATTTAGATTTTGCTGTGACCACATCACACTTACTTTATGTTATGCCCCAAGATCTGATGGCTGCTAGTTCTGATTATTTCAGTGATGGATGTGACAAATTCATGGCAGAACAGATCTATCACAATGATGAGTTTTGATGTCTAGCTAGACATCAAAGGTAAATGCAACATTGAAAACAAATTACTGAGGATGGAGGTTAAATACTTGTTAGTGGGTTTTCCAGAAGCATGAATTAGTCACTGTGAGAAACTGGATGTTGAACCAGATGGGCCTTTGGTCAGTTTTAGTGGGATTGTCCTTATATTGTGTGCTTTCTCTGTTGTGGCGCCTGCTTTCTCCGATGACACTCACACACACACATTATTCAGTTTCCATTCTAATGACATTCAGAAAAATCATTAAAAACTTGATTGTTCTCTTAGGCCTGGGTTAGAGCGTTTGCAGAATCCCTGTGGCTTTCGTTGTTATTGATAGCATGTTGTCTTCTGTCAGCAATGGGTTTCTTTTCTATATAGTTTTTTTTTTAATTTTCATTATAAACTTCTCCAAGTTTTTAAGGAAGCAGGGCAGCCTTGAAATTGAATTGAAATATTTAAATAATTGTTTAGGGAGAAAGATGGACTGGAAGTTAAATAGAATCTTCATAATCAAACCCTGCTAATTACTCCAATAAAATTAAGTTACGTTCATTTTGTTTGAACATTTAAAGACCTGGCAGCATAAGGAGCTGTTAGAATGAATACTTTTCATATATGGGGGCAAGTCATGGCATTAAAAAAAACCATATTGCTAAATTTTTAGAAATTGTTTACTGTTTGACTTACATGAATTACTTTAATAGCTAGTTTTGTTTTGAGAATAAGAGATACAATCAAATTATATATAATGCTGGGTGCTTTTTTTAAAAAAAACAAACCAAATTGTAGAATCCACAGATATGGAACCCTCTATAGCAGGCCCCCCCAATCTTTGGATTACCAGGGAGTAGTTTGTAGAGAGAGGCTTTTCCATAGCCCGTAGGAGGCATGCCTGCATCCTACAAGATGGGGTTTCGGTTGTCTGCATGGACTGGTTTCCAGCATGCGGTGGCCTGATGTCAGTCAATGGACTGGGGGTTGGGGATCCTTACTCTACAGTACAGGTAGTCCTGGAGTTACAACGCTCATCTTAAGAACCTCTCCCCTAATGCTTTATGGAGCAAAGGAGAGAGGGGTTCATCGAAGGGATGTTTCTAACTTTTCTAGACCGTGAATGCTTATAATCAGCCAATGAGGCTAATATACTGAATTTTGTACATAAATGAAAAGTGTTGATTAACTACGTAGATAGATACTTTACAGTAATCAAGCACAGGATGAAACACAGTTTGAACTTGCTTCATTTCTCAGGAATTAGCTTATACATAAAGCTATTTTTGTTTTAGATTCAACTACCTTCACCGCTAAGCATCCAATGGCAGCGAGCTTGTAAGGCGAGAGGGATTTTTATAATTTTTTGAACACTTTATGGAATCTCTTTAATATTTTTTCATTTTCATTTATTATTCCACTGTACATTTTAGGATGAGGGACAGCATACCTGAAATAAGAATAAAAGTAACAGACACTACAGTCATTTTACTGATCATAGATTACTTTTATGATTATTCTATCCGTTGATGTTTTAAGACTCTCTAAGGCTGAAAGTAGAGTCCTTCCTAGTATGAGAACTGAGCTGTGGCATTGGACATGGACTTCGTTAGGCTAGTTTTGTAAGGTAGATGGTTAGAGATTGAAATGGTAAGGCTAAATAGCCGGGCTAGCCCAAAGTCACCTGGTTGGGTTGTAGTTTAGATTGTGGTTTTGTGCTTAAGGTCGGAGGGCTTTCTAGGTCGGAGAAATGGTGAGAGCCAGAATAGGTGGTTTCATGGGAAAATGGGATTATGGTCATGTCAGGCAACGAGACATCTGGTGGGAGGCTGAGAAAATGACATACTCCATACTCTGGAAGGGGGAGTTCAATATCTTCCCCTCCCCGATTTCTACTCTCATCCCAAGATCCGTGTACTAAATTCCAAGGGCTTCGGCTGTTACTACTCTATAGCAAAACTATCCTACTCGGGAGGGCTTTTTCATAGTTCTGTTATACGAACCAATTGCGGACAATCCTAGATTGTAATCATTGTGTCTCAGCTTACTGTCCTTCACATGGTTGTTGGGGTGGTGGTGTTTTGTGTGCTGAACCCAAAGCTTGATATACATTTAACAAATATCCAATGTAAGACTATGTCAGTCTCGACCACTTAGCTGCTTAGCCTGATAGATTAAATTAGTTTTTATAGACCCAGGAGTAGAGGAATTGCTCCTAAAACAAATGTAATTAGATTTGAAAAATGTAATAATTGGTAAGAGTTAATAGCTATTGTAAGAAGTCACACTTATCCAGGAGCAGAAATATTTTGCCAATGGCTTCACACTGTTAATTAATAAAAAAAAATTATACTTGCTTTGACTATCTGTATCTGTAGTCTGTTGACAAAGATTAGACTATAGTGGAAGCCATCAGTTGGTTGATTATATCTCAGCTGGGTTACTGCAATGATCATTATGCAACTTACTTCTAAAGAGTCTTCACAGATTCTGGTTTGGTTGGTTCAGATTTTGGCAGCAAAAATGTTGGTGAGCATTTATGGAGCTTCACTGATTACCAATCTGTCCCTAAATACAATTTAGAGCAGTAGTAATTACATTAAATCCTTAAACAGTTTAAATCCAGGATGCCTTAGGGACCACCTTCTGCAAAGACCTATTCATGCCGTAGGAACAAATAGACTGAGCCTTCTCTGGATCCCAGTTACAAAGGAGGCTCAGATGACAGGATCCTTGCCTGTGAAGGAAACTATGGGTGCCTTGATTCTTATTTCATCTGCTCCAGAAAAATTCGCTTTACTGGGGAAATGATATATCTTATTCATTTTCTGTGCCTGCTTATTAAACTGTCTCTTTTTGAGGGGGATGGGGGGGTATTTTAATGGAATGTTGTTTTATAACTTAAAACCAAATACTAAATTGCTTATAAAATGTCCTTCATGAAAAGACTATGCAGGTAGAATAAATATTTCTTTATATTCCTGTGTAACAACATATAATTGTTGAGGCTGACTACAGTAACTGAGGTTAGGATGACTTAAATCCTGTTTCCCTAGCTTTGATGTGAACTAGAAGACGTTCAAAAGGATTAGTGACACTTTACTGTTTAACATGATCTGGACTGGAGGGCTACCCAGAATTCTGTCTTTAATTTCATTAGAGTACTTTATGTGAGAGGTGTTGCAAGGAAAGAACCTTTTACATTTGGTAATCCATTTGAGATGCTGTATGCTAATATTAGCTAATATATGCTAATATGCTGGCAACTGACTGTTGCAAGTAGCTTACCCTGACTGTTAGTTGCTATTCTATTACAGTATCATTACATTTTTAAAATGTAACTATGTTTCTGGTAGATTGACTGGAAGAAAAAAGATTTAGTAAAGAATTGTTGCCCGAATACTTACTACACATTTTTTTAATAAAAGAGGAGAAAACAGCATAATTGACTCTAAGCTATAGGGTTTATTTTGAAGATGTTTTTCTTTTTATTCAGTTTGAACCGTTTTTAAGGGGAAAATGTTGCTTTTGGGTCTAATTTGGAAATATGGCTGCATAGGCATATTTCTGCAGGAATCCTCCTTCAAAAAGCTCCTGTCTGTCCCTTCTTCCTCCACCCCCATTCCACATACACAGCTGAAGGGAAGAGGTAGTAGTATCCCTGCTGGTTATGCATTGAAATGGAGATTTCCCGGATTCCCAGTGGAATTCTTGCAGACTCTACAAATCCCTTCCTGTAGGGAGATTTTAATTTTCAGTAATATGCACTACAGTATGCTTTATTGTTGTTGAGATTTCCTCATGTATATAGCCCTTTACTTATTTAATGGAAAATATGTGCATTGTGACGTTGAGCAAACTTACTTAAAAGCCAAAGCTTCCTTCCAAATGCACATGTGTATGATTATTAGCCACTGTGGTTGTGTTATATTAATGTCATATTAATGTCGTAGTCTATAGTATGGAATGCTAAACTCTCCAGAGAACTGGTCTTCTCCCTCTTTCCCCCACCCCCCAGTTGCTGTAATAATCTCTGATTCCTTTTGCTTTCATTAAATCCTGACATTTTCTGGGGGGAAAGGAACAAAATACCTAAATGAAAAATATTCTCTAAAAGACTACTTTCAAGAATGTTCTATAGTTCAAGTAACTTCTAATCCTTATTTTTCTTTTCTCCATTGCTGCTGGTTTGCATTTTTATGTACCTGTCCTTTAAAACAGTATCCTGATGTAAAGTTTTTTTTTCTGCTTTGCAGCAAAACTTTTTCAAAATGAAGGTGTTGTAGATGTTGTAGATTTGCCTTTGTAGTCACTGACTTCTATAGAAGTTTTCCAGCGGTCATGGTGATAATTTGGCAATTAACACTAGAGGCCAACAAATCCTTCACTAAAAGAAAAGAATAATTTAAAGTATTGTAGTTTGGATTACTTTCCCAGCTTTTATTTTCTGCAGCCTCAGGAGGTTGATGATAAAAATTATGAATATATCAAAAGAATAAATCCACATGCTGTATTATAAAAAGAGTGTTGCTGTTTTAATTTCTTTTCGGGCATTTTCAGACAAATTTGTGCATACCCAAGATCAAAGAGAAACAATGACAATTGTTCTGAAATCATAATTGACTGCGTTTTTATTAAACATGAAGGCAGCTGCAGAGTACATACATCAGAATCAAAATGTTGTGTAAACCCAGCCAACTATCTCTCTCAGCCAATTATCTCTATTTACTAATAAAATTCCTATCACTATGAGCTGAAGATTAAGAGAACTTCTGAAGCGGCTGTTGAAGTGAAATGGGAGGCAGGTTTTATCTCTTTTAGTGGTTTATGCTTAATATTTTTCATGATAGTGAATGGCAATATTTAAGGAAAATAATCTTAAGAAAGCTTTAGGATGTATCCAGATTTGCTTCCTCACTTGGTGACATTATTGAAGAGAGACAACAGGCTTTTAACTTCATTGATTTCAACTCCTTTTAATTTGGTGATGCAGAATTTATCAACAACTATTTTTATCTATCTGTGTCAACTGTTCATGATGTGAGATAGCTTAATGATTTTGAGAATTATACACGTTTCAGAGAAATTACAATTGTTCATAAGAACAAAGAGTCATGGTCACCACATTAAGGAGAAATTTTTTAAATGTTATAATGGTGGTAAGAAGTTTTACTTTGATAATATCAAAGGGAATTGGAAAAAAATAAGTATAGAAGGGAAGTAAAATAAATGAAAGTAGACTACAGTAAAAGCAAACCATGAGTTCTGCAGGCTTTCCCATTGACTTTGCTTGTTGGGCCACCCAGAGTCACATTCCAGGAGATGAATGGCCAAATAGATTCATTAAACAAATAAAAAAGTTCTAAGACTTTATTAAAGTGATGCGTCCTTCAAGTTTTCATGATAAACACCAATATTACGAAGGTTTCATATGTGGGAAATGTTGAATTCCTGTTATACTTAAACTTCTCCTAATTTGATTTGCTGAAAATGCAGAAATCATAAACATTAGTTTTCTCCTATTTGGAGTCAATGAGGTAGACCTACTTAAATATCTCAGGCAGAGCACTGCATGGATTTCAACTCCCAGCATAACATTTTTTCCCTCTTGGATTCCAAAGGTAGATCATAGTTATAAGCTAATTACAGAGCAGCCTGTTGGCAATCATAGATGACATTTACCTATGTAACAAGCTGTTAGTTTTCATGAGATGGCACTCTTGGGTTCTCTGTACTTATCTGCCTGAATTTTTTTCCCTAGAATATGTCCCTATGCATTTGAAGATCCAATACATTGTCTTACAGGAAAAAGAATTGTGTGTTCCACAGACATTGTGTTTTAATTGCAACCTGTAATCATGTTGACATGGAAATCACCAAGGATTAATTTCTCTGCTAGAAAGGATAAAATGTGAATATTCGGTCATAAAGTAAAAGCTCTCTAAGAGGTATGGTAATGTTGATTTTGAAGTAAAGTTTTAACCAGGTGTCTTTAACCTAGTATCTTTTTTGGAGGGGCATCACATCAACTAAATCAGTTTTCATTAACCATGAACTGAATGGTTAGTTTTGGGGGAGAGAATCATAACTCAGCAGTATATTTGTGTGTGTGTGTGTGCGCGTGCGCGTGTATACTGAACCTCCCAAACTTTGCTTGGGGTGGTCCCTGACTGCAGTTGTACCCCAAAAGGTCTGAAGGGCACCAAGTCGCGTTCCCATTATAGAAGATGCTGAGATAGATGAGCATATTGTCCAACCTGGCAAATTGTTCTCTCTAGCCTTCAGAGGCCACTTGTTGGTTGCAGAACATATGGAAAAGTATTTTCCTAGCTCTTAAGAATTATCAGGATTTTGAAGCTTTGCCCAACTTTAATAACCTTCCCATGAGGAAATCACAGCTACCTTAATTGTTTATTAGAAAGGCAATGTATGCTTCCTCTCTAGAAATAAAATAACAGCAGGTCTCCCATTGAGACTTGTGTAATACAACAAAATGCCGTGTGAGTTCAGTCAACAATACAGGTAGTCCTCGACTTACAACAGTTCGTTTAGTGACCATTTGAAGTTACAACAGCACTGAAAAATGTGATTTATGACCGTTTTTCACACTTAATGACCATTGCCGCATCCTCATATTCAAGTGATCAAAATTTTGATGCTTATCAACTGACTCATTTATGATGGTTGCAGAGTCCCGAGTCACATCATCCCCCTTTGCCACCTTTTGACAAGCAAAATCAATGGGGAAGCCAGATTTACTTAATAACTGTGTTACTAACTTAACACTTGCAGTGATTTACTTAAGAACTGTGCCAAGAGAGGTCGTAAAATGGGACAAAACTAATTTAACAAATGCCTCACTTAACAACAGAAATTTTGGACTCAATTGTGGCCGTAAGTTAAGGACTACCTGTGTTCTTGGAGCCATGTTTTGCCTATTGCTGTTTTAATGGCTGAAAGCAGAATGAGAACCAACACTTTGAACATCCATATGTTTTTGTCTTTTCTACATGTTTTATTTTACATTGATACTTGGGGATTCCACACTTAGTGGTTAAAAAGTATTTGTTGTTAGTTGTGAAGCCGTGTCCAACCCATCGCAACCCCATGAACAACGTTCTTCCAGGCCTTCCTGTCCTCTACCATCCCCCAGAGTCCATTAAGCTCATGCTGACTGCTTCAGTGACTCCAGCCAGCCAGCTCATTCTCTGTCGTCCCCTTCTTCTTCTATTGTTCTCAATCTTTCCCAGCATTCGGCTCTTCTCCAGGGAGTCCTTCCTTCTCATGAGGTGGCCAAAGTATTTGAGTTTCCTCTTCAGGATCTGGCCTTCTAAAGAGCAGTCAGGGTTGATCTCCTCTAGGACTGACCGGTTGATTACCTTGCAGTCCAAGGGACTTGCAGGAGTCTTCTCGAGCATCATAGTTCAAAGGCCTCAGTTCTTAAAATGTATAGAGCAGCTGATTTCCAAGAACTTTGACTGTTCTCTTCCTTTCAGTGTCATTTCTATTTTACTTAAAAAAAAAAAACACTACAGGCTGAGGTTGCTTCAATTCTATTGCAAATGGTGCCTCTAGGAGACTTTTCCTTGTTTCACAAGTGTGTGATGTGTCTCTGGGTGTGAGTTCTAAAAATAGGTGTAACACTGAATGTTATTGCATCATAAATTAAGTTAGAGCTACTGTTGGCAGGAAGCATCCCCTTGCTTTAAGTAGAATGAAAACTGTGGCTAGCTCCTCATATTATTACAGTCAATTCTGTGTACATTTGCACAGCTGTTACTGAAACATTTAAACATTCTTATTGCCAGAAATATATTCTCCTCTGTTCTGACAAATAAAAAAGAGGTGAAATAAGAAGTCTAGGCAAATATTTTTTTTTCCTTAAAATCCAAGCTATGTTACAGTAAGCATGTTTTTTTGTCTTTAAACTCTCGTCTTAACTTTTTCCTAATTTAGCAAATTGTTTGGAAAATAAGAGCCCCATTCTTGGCTCTTGATATTTTTAATTTTATTTTGATTCAAGATTTTGGCTGTCCTGAATTTATTCACAAGTAGTTTCTGGATCATGGCTTCTCAAATTTCATATTTTTTTAAAAAACATTTACAAATAGCTAAACTTGAATATGGAGAAATGTAAAAGATAAAATATCCCTCTCCTCTTAGTGTGGCTTATGAATATGTCCCATCCTTTCCCTGACATGCCAGGAATACCTCAGACTTTTGTGAAAGCATTTCACACTTTCCCCAAAAGCTCCCCAAAAGAATATTTACAAAGAATATGTGAGCACAGTTGTACATTTGGATCATATAAATAATGCAGCAAATCTTACAGGGTGATATCAAAAACATTGATTGTGACAGCAAGGTAGCATAAGCATATGAGACTCCCAAGTGTGGGAGTTGGGGCGTATGGATAAACTGCAGACAGATTAATCAAGTGTCTATAAGTTATGATTTAGGGCATTGAATGAGGGGAAGTAAAATGAAAACAAACTGTAAATAATACCCACATTTTCTTCAGGTTTTTTTAATTTGTTAACAGAAATTAAGAGAGATTGAAGTATATAGCATCAGCTGCTCTTTAGGACATGACAAAATAGAAGGAGAAGACAGTTCCTCTTTTTTTAAGTTGATCTCATATGTGCTTTTATGTGAGCCTTGTATCTGTTTTATTGTTACTGCAAAGTTAAAGGCTGCAGTTCTCTCTGTGAAAGCTCTTTTCATGAAAACTCCACTGGGGACTGTCATATATGTTTATGGGAAGAAAAGAAAACCAAGAAGTGAACTTAACTTTGCTGTGTCTTCGGGAGAAACTGGCCAGAAAGATAATAGTCAGGCTTTAGGGTCGGATGAAAAATAAGGGGAACTAGCATTTGGTGTTCAAATCAAGGAAATCTGATAGCTACGTTCCACATATTCAAAGTTAGACAAATTGTGGTTAATGAAAACGATGAGGGCTCCTTTCCATAGGGTTTCAGACCCAGGCATAGTATAGGTAGTCCTCAAGTTACAACATATGATTTAGTGACCATTCAGAGTTACAGTGGCACTGAAAGAATGACTTATGTCCGTTTTTCACACTTACGACTGTTACAGCATCCCCATGGTCAGATGATCAAAATTCAGATGCTTGGCCACTGACTCCTATTCATGACCATTGCACTGTCCTGGGACCATGTGATCATCTCCTTTGGCGACCTTCTGATAAGCAAAGTCAGTGGGAATGCCAGTGTTACCTACTTAACAACTGCAGTGATTCACTTAACACCTGTGGCAAGAAAGGTCGTAAAATGGGGCAAAACAGAAATTTTGGGCTTAATTTGTAGTTATAAATTGAGGATTACCTGTATTCTGACTGCATTAATGATCTTTGGCGGGAGCATGTTGCATCCCTCTTGACTCTCCTTGATCGCTCAGATTTTGGTAACATTGATCGTGGTATTCTTCTGAACAGGGTCTCGGGATGGGGGGGGGGGGTGTCAGTGTTACAGTGAGTTTCCTCCTTCTGTAAATATTGATGTGGACAGAGATCCAGCCCCAGGCCCCTGTTTTATAGAGTCTCTCAGGGCTCTACACTCCCCGTTCTCCAGTTTAACTTCCATACAAAGTTGCAGTATGGGACTAAGGTTAGGGTATAACCCGTGGCCAATTCCACTAGCATGGGATAAGATATCATCAGTATGTTGTGAATATTCAGCTGGTATCGTATTAACCACAATATTGCACAGAGAGATTATTTCAAATTATTTTTGTATATCTCACCAGATCTGTCGAAGTGGGCCCATTCTGGGTTGCAAACAATGCTCCCTGGAGGGACCCAGGAAGTATATTGTGGTGCCTGTCCTCTGAAGCAGCATAGCCCCTGAAATGTAGAACAACAGACTTGTAAGGGACGTCTTCTAGTCCAACCCACTGCTCCAGCAGGAAACCCTATACCAACCCAGCTTGCTTTTTGTAACATATTAAAAACCTGAGCATGAGTGGAAGATGTCAGGTGGGCCTGTTCGTTACTGGCCTGGAGTTCAATTTATATTTATATTATTACCATATATAAATATTATATTATTCTCTACTATTCGTTTCAGCTTCACTGGATTTTTTCTTAAATCAACTGCTGTGAATTGTAAGTACAGATTGAGCAGCCATATAAATTCATATAATAAATGGCACCAGGAAGCAAGCCTGGTCCATTAACCTAGGATGAAGTTGACTTTTGTTTCCTTTTTAATATAATTAACATTAACCCCAATGTTGCTGAGATTTAAAATAGCAAAGGTAGTTATCAGAAAATGGAATGAACTTATTCAGTTTTTTAATAGTTGCTGGATGAGGGTGGATATACCCAAACTTAAGGCTCATGCAACTAAAACAAAATTTGGTGTTACTTCCAAGTTTGAAGACATTATATCTTTACTGAGTCATTTTTCTCTTGTCAGGGCAACATGGGGGTAACAGAAAACTTTCATCAAAGTTTGGAAGATTCATGAAAAGTAATTGTGCAGTCCAGTCAATTCATAAGAATATTTTATGGTTACCCATATTTTAACATGTAAAGAAGGGCTCTTCAATTGGAAACACTTCAGTTATTTCTTTAAAAATGCAATGGTGATACTACATTTTGTTAGGAGCAAAAGCAATTTGAAGTTCATAATTAGACCTACTGCTTTAAACATGTTGCTCACTAAGTGAAACAAACAGAAATCAAAATCAATTGGTAGATGTCAAGGGAAATGATTAAGTAGCTTGTTTCAAGATTGGGAGGAGATGAAATGAAGCAAATAGATTGGACTGGACAGTAAATTCAAGACTGCAATTCTTAGAAATGGAGAATATCAGCTGAAAGGAAGCTTTCAAGAATGAAATTAATGAATGAATGAGTGCTTTACCTATATAATTATGAGAATATACATGCTTATATTCTACTTATTCTTTTGAAACTATGTAGCCCCTTTCCTGTAGAAGGTGCAAGACAGTATGTATAGAGTTTGTATTCTCGTAAAGTATTTCAGTTTATCAGTGGGGATTTTAACCTTTTCCTTGCAGGCTAGCCCTTTGCCAAAAATGTGCTGATGAGGAGCAGGAATTACTATAGCATAGGTCAGTTTTGTTCTTCTCTTCATTCGTTCTTTTCTGAAAAATGAAACCCTAACCTGACTTCCGATTAAAGAATAAGTTATAGGGGCATATGAGGGAGGTATGGTGGCTCAGACACTGGGTTTGTCAGCTGGAGAGCCAGCAAGCCAAGTTCGAGCCCCGAGTGCCACATGACGGAGTGAGTTCTTAGTCCAGCTCCTGCCAACCTAGCAGTTCAAAAGCATGCAAATGCGAGTAGATAAATAGGTACCACGATGATGGGAAGGTAACTGCTCTCCATGACATCATGCCGGCCACATGACCACAGAAACATCTTCAGGCAACGCTGGCTCAAAGGCCGTGAAACAGAGTTGAGCACCTCCCCCTATAGTCAGCAACAACTTGCGGAGTAAAATCCACAGGGATTCCCTTACCTTTTACCTTTTTTTTTTATAAAGGCATATAATTTCACAATAGCATCTGTTGGGTTATGGGATACCATCTAGGTACATTTATGCCTATAAATTAAAATGTGCTTGTCTCTGCACTTTAGTGAACAAGTTAGCTTTGCATTTTGCCTGTTTATTACACTTTCAGAAAGTTATTTTTTTTACAGTGCAGAGATTTAGAGATAGTTAATAAAAATGTTTGTTTACTCTGCTATTATACTGTCTATAATGCTTTTTCTTAATGTTCAGCATTGTTGTTAGAGTTTAAAATGGAAACTATCATCCTAAGAATACCTTCTCTCCAGGTATTACCTTTATTCCCAAGTTACTTCTAGGTGCTTTTTAGCCATTAATTAGTCTAGCTTTATAACTCTCCTAGGAGACTGTCAAATATATTCTGACTGGTAAACAGAGTCACATAAAGGTGAAGGCATTCTCTGTAGGCATATGCTTAACATAAAGAATTTAGGAATACAGAATTCAGAGAATCCTTGCACCCCATCTTCCTATCTCATTAGCCCCTGCCTCTTTTTGGATGTGGAACTGAACTATTCTGTTCTTTTTCAAGTGTACCAAAAAGTCCTGCTACCTGTGCTTTAGGGCATTTTTAATTGTCCCTGCCCTAATTCTTACATGAAATATGTAAAGTCTAGTTTCTGGACAACTCACCCAAATCAAATGTTTAGTTTACTGGTAGTCCTTGACTTAAGACAGGACAAAGTTATGAAGGACCGCTCAAAAGCTATTTACTAGTTTCAAAGTTATAGCTACTGCAGTGACCCTGCAGTCAGGTGCACAAAATTTGGGCTGATGCACCCTTACAATCGACTGTAAACATTCTATGTTGTTTGTCCCAAAAGAGGCCATTATCCTTATTTCAGTAATTAACGTGCAACTTTTCTTACAATTTTAAAGTGTAATGTAACATCTTTTAGCTTTGTTAATATTTTTCATGTTGATAGTATTTTCTTTTTAAACTTTGTTGATAGCATTTTCAAGATTACATTAGTTGTATGTTTATGTAAACATTTCAGATATCTCCAGAAGTTAATTGTGTTATAAATATTACAACTCCGGAGACAAGTTATTGGTCATTATAAAATTGTATTATTTCCAAGATGTATTTGTGTGTTGCACTTCTAGATATTGCAGTACACCAAATTTCCCAGGGCTCACTTTACGTACAGGGACAGCCTATATGAATATAGGCACTATATGAACTACTACTTGCTGCTTGGTAATCTTGTCTAGCCTCTTTGACTCCATCTCAGGGTTGGTTATGTAATTCTCTAGGCTGTGGATTTCAATCTGCCTTCCTTGAGAATGAGTCTGAGATGGCTCAGAAGTTCGGGATCATTGTGGTGGCTGAGAGCATATCCCCAGCGCAGTATACACCTGATCTAGTTTTCTCGACAAAGCAGTGGTGAAGTGGACTGGAATTTGGGGGGCTGTCGTCCCCTTTGTGGTCAGGATCAAATTATGTCCTGGTAGCCACGGGATTCTCTGATGCCTTCCCCTTCCCCTGCAGGAAAGCTGAATCTATTAGATTAGACTGATGGGCCCAGAGAGATCTAGTGGTTTGATGGTCTGCTGCATGGAACAACTGCGATTCTAGTTATTGCTTGGAATAAGAGAGAGGCTGAAACCTTGGACTTGTCTCACATCCATGCAATTTCTCCCAACCCATGGATCCCATGGTTCATAGAAGAGTTGAGAGAAATAAGTTGAGATCGATGGGGAATGAACAAACATAGCTGAGATCCACTATTCAGATCTTCCTTGGGGCACTAAGAGTGGCAAATCACCAGTGTTCCTCTGCCCTGATTGCTTCCACAGACAGACAGCCAAGTAGCATCACTATTTAGTGATGTTACTTAGTTTGGGTAATGAAACGTCTGCCTAAGTAGAACCAAGCTCAGAGAGCACCAAGGACCCCTCCTTTCAACCCTGAGTTACAGATATTCTCCTTTATTGGTATTTTGCTTTCCATGCCACTTCTTGAGCCTGTCCCTTAATTGAAATCCATACTGTCATTTGATGTGTTGAGGAGTCTTGTGTAATCTGAAAGCCTAAATGGTCAGTTAAAAGCCAAAATCTCTTCCAAATCTGTTTGTCTTCCAAACTTGATTTAAGGCAATCTAATTTTCAGGGTAGGTAATTTCCTTCTATAAACAGCTTGGCACTTCTTTGAAACGGTCCATTATAAGTGCAACTCTTTTTCTCAAAACAATCATTACTACTAGCCTGTTGTATCTTCTTTTCCTTCTCTGGCCAGAGACACCCCCTTTCTCAACAACCCTTTGTGGTTATAGTGGCATTTTAGTCCCTTCTTCGCCCCCTGCTGCCGCTCGGCAGGCAGTCTCGCTGCTTTAGAGATCTGCAGAGATTCAGTCCTAGTGCTATTGGTCAGGACATGAATCCCAGCCAAGCTCAAAGGAGGGGGAAGGGGGGGAAGAATGACACACCATGTGTTGGCACACAATACCAGATGCCGGGTTTTCATAATGGGGAAGCCTTTTTGGCCCCAAGCATTGCTCATTGTTCATCAACCCCTCCAGAAGAGCTGTAAAAATAAAACCTCTGATAGGTGAATGTAAGTGTAAACAGGGGGTGGCGTTCTGGGTAATTTTTAATAGACTATGCTGCTTAACTGAAAAGGCAAATACTACAGCAATATTGCTAGCTCTTTGCCTCTGTTTGGAATGGCTTGCCTGTTTTCTGCAATTTCTTGCCGTAATAAATGGATAGCCATCTTCAAAGCTTCATTGCTTTTCTGCCAATTTTGTATTTATGTAGAGTCTAATAAGATTGCTAAGATGAAAGCTTGGGAAAAAATAATCTCCAGCTCACTTTCTATTCTGAGTTCTTTAAAAAAAAAAAAACTGGACTCTTCTGGTAGTTGTCTTCTTTCTAGATATGTATTTATGTTAATTGTCAACAGAAGTAGGGGATTTTTATCGTTAAAGATCATCTCTACTTGTTCTGAAATTTTATTTATGGCGGATAAGCCTTGAATAAGAGACTCTCAATTGCAGACTCATAGAAGAAAAGGGGTTGAAAGTAAGGTACAGTATGTACAGAATTGTGTGCTTGTGTTTTTATATGAATATATACATATATATATAATTTCAATGCACTACTCTTAATATTGCGATTTCTATGGGCATTTATTCCTGTATTTGTAGGAAATAATTTTGTTGCATCAAGTATAGAACACCCTCTGAGATGCTGATGGAGGTGGAATTAAAAATACGATGGCCAATAAAAAGTGTTTAGGTCCTACACATTCGGCCTCCTTTATAGCTGGATAGCTTAGAAAATGACATGCCACCATGGCCCACCTTGGCTGATCTCAAAACCTAAGAAGGAGCAGAGCCAATTAGTAATTCAGTTGGAGATGGCATGGAAATTCCAAGGATGCAGGTTGGTTAGACTGGGAAAACAAAAATGTCCCCAACCAAGACAGTGACAATGACAGTAGCTTCTCAACAGCAAAATGGAAGTGGTATTTTATTGATTTATTCACTTATTTGTCACATTTATATAGCTGCCCATCTCATATATATATATATAAAACGCACCTGTGTTCGTGCAGTCAGCAGCTGACTTCAGCTTGATGGAATCCTTAATACGCTGTTGCCATTGACATCTCTAGTATCTGAGGAAAATTGAAGGCAGAATCGAATTGAGATCTATTGATAGGTAGATCTCAATTTATAACCTTTCATTTAGTGACCGTCTGAAGTTACAACGGCACTGAAGAAAGAGATTTACGATCATTTTTCACACAAGCATTGCAGCATCTCCATGGTCACGTGATCAAAATTCAGGTGCTTGGCAACTGGCTCATATGGACCATTGCAGTGTCCCAGGGTCATGAGATCACCTTTTGCAACCTTGTCACAAGCAAAGTCAATGCGGAGGCCAGATTTACTTAACCGTGTTCCTGATTTAACAACTGCGGTGATTCACTTAACAACTGTGGCATGAAAGGTTGTAAAATGGGGGGAAAAAATCAGTTAACCGCTGTCACTTAGCAAGATAAATTTTGGGATCAGTTATGATTGCAAGTAGAGGACTATCTATACTTTGTACATTTGAGAAGAGCAATGTAATTTCTTTTTCTACTGCAGCTTTTCTAAATGCCAGTGTAAAGTATCTAGTTCTTTCTGCCAAACAAGATCATTGTGTTTTAAAAAATGATCCCTCAAGTTACCTTAGTTATCGGGGAATGGATGACGGTATAGGTGATCCTCAACTTACATCCAGTTGCTTAGTGACCGTTTGAACTTATGATGGACCTACCGTACCTTGGCACTACTTACAAGCCGGATTCAAAGTCCTGATGGTCCTGCCCTCTTGCAGTCATGTGACTGGACTTTACAATGGCTTTGCCAAAAACCAGCATTTACTTCACAATGTCCATGATGTTCACTTAACGACTACCACAAAAAAGACCGATATATTTTATGACCATTGCATCTTATAAACATGATGGGCAGGCTCCCTTACAGTCGTAAGTCAAGGACTACTTGTAAGAAATGCTTCTGTTAAGGATCCTTGAAAGAAGTTGTTGCCCGAGGAGAGATGTGAAAACTAGTTACTTGACAACTGAATATATAGACTATAGATGTATAGAGACAAATTACTTTAGATCAGTGATTCTCAACCTGTGGTCCACAGACTCTTGTGGGGGGGAGCACAACGTCATCACAGGGTGTGCTGTGGAATAATGGGAAAAGGGAGAAAGTGCAGTAATTAAAAATAGTAAGAAAGTAACTTTTAACATCAAGTGGACTTTATGTTTGCATCTGAAAATAATCTTCTGTGGGATCTGTATTTCCAAAGAAAGAAACTGTCTGGCTCTCTATTGTGTATCTGGGCTAGCATGAACCTACTTCCTTTCTTTCATAATGACTTCCCTTCTTTTGAGTTACTTTTTGACCTAAAATAACCCGGCATCAAATAAGCCACGGATATCATTAGTTGGTTTTAATGACTGTTGCTGTAGGTTCATACAGTGTATTACCAACATTTAGTTGCACATGCAAGCTTAGTGAGTATGAAATCATGTGCTCATTACTCAAGATATGCATCTTTTCTGCAGTACCTATGAAAACAAGAAACAGAATTAAACCAGGCTTCTGTTTCATTTATGAAAGCAATTCAGTCTCCGTGTTTCATTTTGTTGCCTCAAAATACGTGTAAGATAATTTTAAATTGCAAAGTTTTCTCTTCAGTAAGGCTTATGAGCTCTGGAGCTGCTTGCCATAAAAATCTTCTGGGACCTAGTTGCATGCATTGTTGCTTCTGTATATCATTTTGCCCTGAGGAATGTTGTGATTCTTTTAATATGAATTTGGAGAAAAGCAATCACTCACTCAATTCATAGGAAATGGTGCCTCGCATATCAGTTGTTCTGTAATAGATCTGGGATAGTTAGTGGTTTAAAAGTCTCTGGCTTTGCTAGCAGTAATAGTAGTGTGTGGCATATGTGTACACACAAATACAGTGACCTTTACAGCTGGAGACTGAATTATTCCATTTAGCATTGCTTTTTTATATGAAAAAAAGGAAATTGCAGTTGATGTATCACTACTGTTGCTATTAAACAAAACTGGCTAGGTGCTAACTAATATTGTACTAATGATCCTGATTGTTTACATTTTGTATATAGAAAAATAAAAATACTGTTGATACTAATATTTTACATGTTCCCACGTAATTGTGAACCAGTAGCACGTGCTATCCTTACTTCCTTGAACACAATTAGTCTTTGAGGCTTTAACAGTCAGTAGAATATCACTCAAAGGCTTCAGAATCTGATGTGTATATACTTATCTGGTTCTTTCTCTTGAGTAAAACCAGAAATTTTTAAATCCTAACTTTTTCAGCAAAACTATTGCTATTTTGTGGCATCAGGCTAGAAACTGGGAGACTGTGCATTCTAGTCCTACCTTAGGGATGAAGCCAGCTGGGTGACTTTAGGCAAGTCACTCATTCTCAGCCCTAGGGAGGAGACGGTGGCAAAAAACTTCCAAAAAACTTGCCAGGAAAATCTCAGGGAGTCATCCAGGCAGTTACCAAGAGTCCAAAACTGACACACAAATTCCTTGTGTGTCCAATCACACTTGGCCAATAAAGAATTCTCTTCAGAGGCACCCCCGGCCCCATAAAATGGATGTTTATCCAGGCAATTATTTCAATGCCCATCATTCTTAAAGAAGTATGGCTGAAAATGATGGGCACTGGAATCCAGCACATCCAAAGAATGTCCGTTTGTGGAAAGTTGGCACAGGACAACTGCTCTGCTCTTTCAAAAGAGCCGTGTCTTGCTAATAGAGTACATACATTTCCCTTCATGACTGTATCTGCTCCACTGTATGTAAATGTTGCAGATCGAACGAACTGCACATCTCCCACAATACTTAACGCAGCTTTTCTTTGTCTCTGTGAACATGAGACATAACCATGACTATTATGTAATGGAATTGCTTTGTGTAAAGGAAAGATATTTATGGCAGCTCATTTGACTGCTCCTTGGAATTATTAGCTGCACTGTATAACCTATGGGTCTGTGTGAACCCAGATTGATTTGACTGCCAAAGTTTTGATATGCTTAGTGTAGATGCATGGGAAATGTGTCAGTCTGAGAAGACACTATTAGAGAGACAGTCACTATCTTGCTAAAGGCTGGTTTACAAGGAAGTGTTTGCCACATGTAAGAAAAAAATAAAACTTTGTTTTGGCAAAGAGAGAAAATTGCTATGGGGGGATTGCTATGCTTTTCCATAATGGGTTATATGATCTCAATCATGTTTTTTATTTTGCAGAACTCTCATTTCAATATAGTATCCAGGTAATTATCAAGCCTACTATTCACCTTTTTATGTAGACATTTACTGTGCCTTTTGACATGAAGTGAAAAAGAATTCCCCTGGGATGTGTTAATGGGTGCTCTGTGCTTGTTGAAATTTCTTTGGATTTAAAAGTTATAAAAAAAAACAAGAGAAACTGGATCTTAAGAAATAAAATATCAGTAGTATCAGATTGTAGATTAATGTTTTATGTCAGTTGGCAAATGTTCTGGCAACTTAAGTCCCTTTATATCTAAATATTCTGTCTTTGTGTGAGTGTAAATACGTTTGTATTGATACTTTTATTCTACTAATGAATATTCATCCAAAATATTAGGAAATAATTATGGTGACTAAAATTTCTGAATTTTGCTGAACTGTCCTAATATCTTTGTTTTTCCACATTGATTTGCTCTAACACCAGTTTTCTTACACTGGGTTGAGAGGTACTGGGATGATTACTATACAGCAGGACATGGCAAGTGTAAAAGGATTGAGCTGAATGATTTAAATCAAGAGCTAAGCTTTGCTCTACAAATGTTTCCACAGGATGTATTTTATGGATGCAGAATATGTAGCCATCCTAATATCGTTGAGCTGCATCTCCTAGCATTCCTCATTATGCCCCAGGTTTGGGGGTTGATGTGGCAACATCTACAGAAGTGTGCATTGGGCACCACTCACATTCATCTTGCCATTTGATATAAACAGCAATTTCGTTCCAATTATGTAATTTCTATATTTCTTCTTTAGTCCACATTTTCCAGTAAATTTAATGTTATTGCTCTGTTAATGTTGTATCTCTGATGAGGAAGATTCCTTATTTGATGGTAAAAGAGAGCTCATATTCGTTAGACCTGATTGGTTATTGTTGTATTAAGCAAGGCTATCAGCCAAAAAGCTGTTTTGCTGCTAAATGCAGAAATCTGCTAATTGCCCAACATTTCCTTAGCTTGTATTTGAAATTCAGAGGTAATGAGTGCAGTAGAAGCAACTTCAAAAATTCCATGTAGGAAAGATTTGAAATTCATCAGGCTGATGTGAATAGGAGAGAGAACTATGGTGGTAGTAAGAATAAGAATAAGAAAGTGATTATAATGTAGTGCAACTACATTACATGACTTTTTACTTCAGTGGATGACATGAAAATCTTCTGGGTCACTGGTACCAGAATAGAGCACATCTTTCTTGCTTCATAGAGTCTTACTCTGAACCATATATTGTGGCTTGTAAAGGTTCTGTGTTGCAGATTATGTAAACTGAACAGGTGACGTCTACTCAATATATATCAAAATTTACTGTCATTCATGATGCATTTTTCCTTTAGGTCAAAAGGATCTGTTCAAGCCTTTTCTCTTTGACTGTTGTATGTAAATATGTCCACACCTTATGTGTTAACACAGTTAACCAGATTTTGAGCACAGAAGAAAGTATATAGTATATTTGGAAATGAATTCTCCTAAGTATTTGAACTTGAATACTACTTTGCCATTACCACAACATGGATGCATGCTTTAGGCTTGCCTTGCTATTTAGCCCGAGTTGTTGTAACTATAACAACTGAATCGTTCTTCTACTGGGAACTCTTTAAAATCGAACTTAGCTTTGGAGCTGTTAGCATTCTAAAGCCAAGCACAAGGACTAGACCAGTGTTTCTCATTCTTCGCAACTTTGAGATGTGTAGATTTCAACTATCAGCAAGCTAGGGTGTTCACACATGTCAAAGTTACCAACGTCGAGAGCCATTGGTCTAGCTTACTCCTGGCTTTTTTTTTTCAGTTCTAAGATCAGAAGGGCTGTGCTAAACTCTAGAGGCATTCTTTAGTGGTTGTAAGGTATAACACAAATAGAAAAACACTTCTTTTTATCCTTTAGAAGACAATAAACATGTCACATTTTTCACAGCAAAGAAGGTTGTTTCCTGTATCCAGCGAATTTGTGAATTTCAAAATAAAATGCATTTAGTTTGTTTACTCTACAAAGCAGACTTAGCAAACCTCATGCTTTTTGATCAGCTAATGAATAAGTACAACTTACCAAGTTGTCATTTTTATGGATCTTTGTAAATTTGTCTTTTCAGAAACAATCCCATCCAGGGATGTCAGAGCAGTCTTTTTTTCAGGTAAATACCATTGTTGATAGGAAGTGTGATAGAATATTTAAATTGTTCTGGTTTTTTTTAATTAATCACAGTAAACACTCTAAAATTATGCTATATATTGGTATCAAAACTTTAAGTAGGCTGACAATTGGAATTTTTGAAAATGTGCCAAAAAAAATTTTCCAGTCGTTTTAGAAGATACATTAGTTCTAGACAACTAGTTCAAAAATTCTACAAGGAATACAACAGTGTACACTAGACTTTCACAACTTGGAATGGGGAAAGGGCAACACTGATAAATTAATCATGAACCCACAAAGTAACACTTGAGGCTCTGATCAGCTGTTTAGCAAGCTGGTAGTGAGGCCTAGAGAATTGGAGAGGCTCAGCAAGTGTTTTTAAGGTGGCGACAGCAGCAGCAGCAATGAATTTATTGACTTTTTAAAAAATGCTGGCAGGCCACACAAGGCTGCTTGGTGGGACATGAATTGTGCCAGTCTGATTTATATCAAGTAGTAATGAGGATGCTTGTCTTTCAGACAACATTCAAGTGTCAAGGAGATGTGTTTTCTGTAGTGATAAAGTGGAGGTGTGTGTCAGAAAACTTTACTTGGCATCATTCACTTTGTGGCCTGCAAGTTGAAGCATTTCTTCTGTGCATAGTTTTGAATGAAGTCCAACAAATGCTGCATCACTCATCCTAGATGGTGTATGCTGTGTGTCTGTTTCTATTCCTTGATTAGAATTTTAAACAGGCTCTACTGGTTAAGATTAACATTGATGTTGTGTTCATCTTTGCATTTTGATATGCACTTAATGATTGAACATACTTCTTGAATCCAATTCACATTTTAATTTAAAAACTTGGGTACAGTACATATCCAAGAGAACAACTTGTGCTTTCAAAACTTTGCTTACAGGTTACCTACACCTAGCAAGTTGTTATACCTTACCAAGTATCCATTTTGTTTCTGCTGTAGAACTCAATATTTCAGAAGCATTGTAAACTTTGTGCAGTTCTTCCTTCTGTAGTTTATAGAAGATAATTCAATATGTTTAAAACAAGTGTTTTATCCATGAATGCTTTACTTCTCTGGAATGAGAACTTTCTTTCACAGTTGCTTATTTTTTTTTTCCATTGATTTCTTGGCTTGAATTCAACTTGAATTTAATTGCCCATGTATTATTTTATCCCACCTTTCCCTGTCATGTATTTATATATTTGTTCAACTCAAGGCAACATATCTAAGACTGTTATGAGTGAGACATTTGAGCTAGGATTCTAATGGTTGATCTGTTTGATTGCTATTTTTTCTGAATTTGGAATGATTTTTAAATTGAAATTCTGAGTTCTTAATATGAGCTGCTTTGGATTGGGCATGGGAATAATTTCTTTTATATTGCTTTTGTCTTAAACATTCATAAATACAATATCTTTGCCAAACAAGAAATGAACATAGTCAAAATGTCTTCTCCTATAAATTTTTTGTAGTAATACTGTACATATAATAAAATATAGTTGGATTATCACCAGAAGAAAAAAATGACACAATTATCATTTATGCATGGATGTATTTGCCAATTCCAAAGAATTAATTGTAGCATATGCATGATTGCAAAATTGACCAAGTACCACAATTCTCAACAACTGTCATTTTTAATTCACACAGAGTATTAAAAACTGATGGAAGCAGTAAGAAAATAATTTGAAGTCCCAAATTCTTTCAGGTTAATAAAAGTATAAATGAGGATGACTTGCCCCAAACCTTGGAACTAGCAGAGCTTAAATTGTAGCATGTATGTAAAAGCTTTTGTGGATAGAAGCTTGTATTTTCAACTAGCGTCTTAACATGCTACAGGTAGTCTGTGACTTATGACAACAATAGAGTCCAAAATTTCTGGTACTAAGGGAGACAGTTGTTAAGTGAGTTTTGCTCCATTTAATGATCTTTCTTGCCATAGTTATTAAGTGAATCATTGCAGCTGTTAAGTTAAATACTGTTAAGTTAAGTTACACATTTGTTAAATAAATCCGGCTTCCCCATTGACTTTGTTTATCTGAAGTTCACAAAAGGGGATCACATGACCCCATCACATGACCCCAGGGCACTGCAACTGTCATAAATATGAGTCAGTGCCCAAGCACCTGAATTTTGATTGTGTGACTATGTGGATGCTGCAAATGTCATACATGTGAAAAATGGTCATGTCATTTTTTTCAGTGTCAATATAACTTCCAATGGTCACTAAAAGAATTGTTGGAAGTTGACGACTGGCTGTATATGGGATCTTACCATTTTTAATGTGGGCTCCAATATCTCATTTCAGTTGACATGGATGATGAAGATGGACGATGCTTGCTAGATGTAATTTGGTGAGTATTTGCCCTTGATGTGATTTATACAGTATTTTCTTTTCCTCTCTTGTAGCAAAGTATTTAGTCAGAGATTTCTGTTAATTTTCACAAATATCAAACCAAATACTTTTTCATTCATGCTTGGTCTATAAACTTGGAACGTCTCCTATGTGTCCACTAGTTGCTATTCCAAGAGAAATTTGGCTGAATGCCACTTGGCTATTTCTTAAGCTTTTTGGAGGTGAGAATAGAACCAGAAGCTTTTGAATTGTGTCTATAGTGACAGCTGGATGGAACAGCCTTACAAGAGCCGCTTTCCCCAACTTGATATCCGTTATATATGCCAGAAATGTAGTTCCCAGAATTTCTAACAAGCTGGCTGTGGAATGCTGAGAATTATTCGGATGTACAAACATTGAGGAATGTTGTTTTAGATAACAGTAGGTCAAACCAGAATAACTTAGTTGTTATATTTTAGAACAATATTTTATATTATAGTCTGTTTCATGTAAGCAAACACTAATGGCTTAAGAATTAAAATCCTAAATAAGTGGTCCAAAGTAATAGGAGAGAAACAAAAAAATCATTCTAACTTGTAAAAATTGAGATTAATTTTATGGGTGTCCTTTTATTTTACCTATACATATGTTAGTGTTTCTTTCTCTATAATAAGTGTATTTTGCCAGAATACCAATGAATCAATGTCGTACACTAATGTAGCTTGTAAACTATGAAGACAATAGATAAAATTAAATTCTTCCAGTCATCCTTAACTATTTTTTTCAACTATTTTCCCAGTGATCCTCAGGCCTTGAATGATTTTTTACATGGATCTGAAAAGGTAAGGTTTTATTCTTCATTTCAAATGAAATTGAATGTTTAATTAACAAATACCTCTGTGCAATAATTACCCTTGGCTCATATGCTTTCCAAAAGAAAAGTGATGCAGAAAATTGAGATGGTACCAGTCTTAGAACTAATGACCTGAGCAGTCTTTTCTCCAGAAACTTTGAATGGTAGAAAATAAATGTTATCACAAAATTGCTACGTAGGAGGATACACTATTTATTTCCTGACTAAACTGAAGGGGCAGATAATTTCACTTCATAAGAGAAGTATGTGCCTAGCTTCTGGAAAGAAACCCAGCCACTGACAGGAATTTAAACATTATCTTATCCAGAGAAAGTTATACCATTTTGTTTCTTTTCCATAATAGTCCAATTCCTCAAATAACGTCAGCTTTCATTTTACATACAATAGCAATATTTTTATTTTTATTTTAATAACAGATTGACAGTGATGATCTCTTGGACAACACAGGAGATGCAGCCAGTGCCTTCTTTGAGGGTGCTGGGGTATGTATTTTTCACCTCATTTTTAAAGCATAAAACTGAACATAGTATGACATGGGAGACATAGTACTACTAGATCTTTTGGCATTTTGTTCATTGCCTAAAAGCATATGGGGGTAGAAGCAGATAAGAGCTAGAATCGTGGCTAAGAATGAGAATCGGGTTTTAACTAAATTTCCCAGTATGATTCCTCAACTTGAATCACCTCTTCCACCTCTTTCAGTTTTTTTCACTTCATTATTTATCTAACTTTTCTCCTGTGTGGCTAATAAAACTGGGTTTAGTAAGAGAGGTTTGTCTTACAGTAATTATTGAGTAGATGTGGGAAATCTAAACCTAGCTGACATAGATCTAAAGAAAAGTAAACCATTAAATTTTATGCATTAAATAATAGAGAAAGGTCATTAACATGAGGTTATGGAGTAATATAATTGTTTTTATATACTAAAAACATAAAGCTAAAGAACACAGAAACACCCACAAGTTCTGTTCCATTAATATTTCTTTCA
Organism: Pseudonaja textilis; assembly: GCF_049901715.1. Lineage (NCBI taxonomy): Eukaryota > Metazoa > Chordata > Lepidosauria > Squamata > Elapidae > Pseudonaja > Pseudonaja textilis. The sequence continues at coordinate 23,098,129 of NC_141999.1, read as the reverse complement.
TTCTCACTGTACTTTCATTTTCACTTGTCACCAGCTGCATGTGCAAGAAACCTCTGGCAATCATTTGAACACTGAGCAAAGCCAACCCACAACAAGTGTTGATTTAGACTTCTTGGAAGATGACATTCTGGGCTCGCCTTCGGGAGGTGGAGCCAATCTGCAGAATTCGGATCAACCATGTGATATCCTCCAACAGAGTTTGCAGGAGGCAAACATCACCGAGCAGACTCTGGAAGCAGAGGCAGAACTCGATCTGGGTTCTTTTCAGCTCCCTACGCTCCAACCAGTGGTGCACACTGCCTCGGATGGTACCCCACAGATTTTTTCTGGTGGGGCTGACCTCATTGGACTACAGCAGCCTGCTGTCCTAACTCATCAAGCACTGGTGCAGCAGTCTGTCGGGGCTGACGTGGTCAACAAAGCCATCAGCGTGCAGCCTTTTCTTCAACAAGTTGGCTTAGGAAATGTCACCATCCAGCCGATTTCCAATCTTCAAGGGTTGCCCAACGGGAGCCCAAGTGGGGCACTGGGCATTGGGCAGATTCAAGTTGTCGGCCAGCAAGTCATGGCAATTAACCAGCCTACTCAACAGATCATTGCTAAGCAAGTTCAGCCTTCCCAAGTGGCCACTATGCCTGTAGGAAGCTACATCACTCAGACGGCACCAGAACAACAGCAGGTCACCTTGGCCTCCGCTGGCGTCTCCCCGCAGAATGCCGGTCTTATGATCCCGAAGAACCTCCCAGCAGTGGCCACGACCACCTTGAATGGAAGCTCGATGTTTGGAAGCGTATCGGCCGCTCAGGGTTCCCAACCGCTCACAGTCACGTCAAACTTGAGCAGCTCACTTGTTCAAGCCCAAAATGTCATCATTCACCGGACACCCACGCCGATTCAGCCCAAACCTGCAGGAGTCCTTCAGCAGAAGCTATACCAGATTACCCCCAAACCCTTTGGCCCCAACAACACCACACTGACCCTCCAAAACGAGGCTGCTCTCCAGCAACAGAAAGCTCAGCAGAACTTAACTTTCATGGCAGGCAAAGCAGGACAGAATGTGGTGCTTTCTGGCTTCCCGCCAGGGCTGCCTGCCAACATGTTCAAGCAGCCACCGCCACAGCAACAAACTCTGAACAAGCCAATGAGTGTTCATCTGCTTAATCAAGGCAGCAGCATTGTTATCCCCGCGCAGCATGTCCCTCAGGCCATGCTACAGGGTCAGAACCAGTTCCTTCTCCCAGGCCAGCTCACTGGAACATCAACAGTTCAGATCCCCCAGCAGCTCTCAGCATTACAGGCTAACATGGGTGGTCAGATTCTGACAACCTCGCATCCTAGTGGGCAAACTCACATCATCACCAGCCAAGGCCCAGGCGGGCAGCTAATAACAAATCAAGCACTGCCTGCCCAAATTCTCACCAATCAGAATCTGGCAAGCCAGCTCAACTTGGGACAGGTTCTCACCTCGCAGAACGCCCACGGAACAGCTCACATTCTCTCTGCACCCATTCAGTTGCAACCAGGGCAGGTGGGCCAACCAACTCTCTTCCAGATGCCTGTATCTCTAGCTGGTAGCCTGACCACTCAAAGCCAGCCCACTGCTGCGGCCTCACTGGCCGGGGGTGCCATCAATCATAGCGGCCAGACTGTTATCCAAGGAGTCACTCTGCCTAGCCAAGTGGCTATGTTAAATGCTACGGAGAGCCTCAACCAAACGGTGACCATACAAGCACCCCCTAATGCCACCAGCCAGAGCCCTGGTCTTATTCAGCCACAGTCAGCCTCCGGCGCCAATCTGCTCCCCAGTGACCAAGCCAATATACTAACTGCCCAGTCCACCTCTCAGCCCTGTGCTCCTCCTCAGCTTCAGTTAAACGTTCAGCAGCAAACACCACCACCTCAGCAACAAGCACAAATACCCGTGACTTCCCAGTCCAGCCCTAATTTGGTGGCATCAAGTCCCGAAAAGATTATTTTGGGCCAGACAGCTACTGGAACTGTAATATCCCAGGATTCCATGCAGATGTTTCTACAGCAGGTAAGTTAAACACTTCTTGGCACCACAGCTATTCCTGATGCTTCGGAAGGTTTTAGGTTGTTCTGTCTCTCGAAGGGTACACCAATTTACTCCCACAATATGAGTGGATAAAGAGTCAAGAAAGTTTGTGATCGTGACAACCCAAAGCCTTTGAATTACTCTAATTTGGAAACTTTCTAGTCTTCAAGATTAGTCTTTGCAGGCCACTTGGTAAAAGTGAAGAACAGTGGAAAGGGAGTGGCCAGCTTTTGTATTAACAAAGTACAGCAGCTTTTACATTCTGTGTTGCTTCTTTTGTTCCTATTCCCAAATCTTGATATGCGAACTTCATTTCTTTGACTTTGCCCCCAAAGACTCAGCACTTCTTTCTGACAGCTTGTTATTTGTAACCATATCTTCCCCCGCAAATCTCCAGCTTTAGAGAATCAGAGTAAGGCGGAACAGTGGCGTAATTTAAACCAACAAATATAAATATCTTAATGGTCATATAGAGAAAGAATAAGAATCAATACTGATTCAATGACACATAATCAATTGAACAATTAGGGGAATAATCAAGTTAGCAGACTGCAGACATGACGTGAGGAGATTCCTTCTCTCATAGGTAATACTGATACTTGTTTACCTGGCTCAAATTTCAGGAGGCAAGTAAACAGAATAGGCTGGATGTGTTTGCTTTTTTGATCCATTTGTGATAATAAACTACATTCTTTAAAGGGCCAGAGCCTGATTTGAATGTGAATATATTGTAGATTGTGTAGCTTCCATTAATTACGAGCTTTTTGTACATTACCAAAGAATTTTTGGTGACAAAATTACAAAGAGTACAGCTTTGGGCGTGACTTTCTACGTAAGCTTGATTTTTGTGACCAAGGGGAAAGCAGGGAAAAGGAGAGTAATACATTTACTAAAGTTTTTCAGTTCAGTAAAAAAAATTTACATGTGAATCTAAACAATAACCAACGTTGCTAAAGGTGGGCAAATAATGTGAAGATGGTCCATGCTAAATCTCTTGGATTACAGAAGGATCAGAGCCAGCAGCAGCAGCAGCAGCAGCAGCAATTTTATTCGCCAGCTCTGAAAATGCAGCAGGAGAGCAGTATGAGTGACTCTGCCGTACCTCCCCATCTGCCAATGCCTCTGCCCATCTACAGCCTAGCCACCACTGCACTCAGCACCACAAGCAGTGTCCCAGCCTCGGTGATAGTCAGCAGCAGTGTAGGCACAGCCCTGCAGCCGCCTGCCAGCCGAGAGCTGAACCAGAGCCACAACCTGCCACCGGTGGATTCCAAACTACCACAGTTCTCGACTGGCCCTTCCCAGCAGGCACTGGCTTGCCAGGTAGACCTTACCTGTTTGCAGATCCATAAAGTTGCCCTGCTTTGGCCTGTTCTCCTGCCTTACTTCCTCCTGTCTAACATGTCTGCCCTTCTTCTTAATTTTCCCTTTACCTACTTGCTTTGTCCTGCACATTCTCGGTGCAGAACATAAAAGAAAAAGAGAGAGAACGAGAAGGGGGGGAAATATTAGCATCTCCTCTAGATTTGTATTCTCCCACACTTCAAAACAAAGGCTTGGGTGTTGGTGGTTACGTGATTTCTTTCATTGCAATAGAAGTCTCCCCCTTGTGGAAATAGCATGAATAATACAAAGGGAGAAGTTCTCATTAGAGCAGTTGCCTTCTGGCTAGCAACCAGGATAAATATTTCTATTTAAATACAAGATTATCTCTTCCTGTTCAAGTTTATGGCACCCATAGCAATAGACTTAGAAGCAAAAATAAAACAGAAGCGTTTTTCCTACATCGAAAATAATTCGACTGAAAATGGTAAATTCTTTCATACCCGAACATTTTTCTCAGAACTAGAGGGAACAAAACAAATAAACATTCACATCTTCCTCCACTTATTTCGTTTCCTTGGTGTTGCTGTAGTTCCATGAAGCAAAAATATTTTAGAGAGAGTCAGATAAAAGAATATGGAAACAGCCACCGTGTTTGTTTGTCTTGAAGTAATTATAAAAACCAGAAAAAAACAAGTTAGTTCAATTCTCTTTTAAAACTAAAAGAAATTGACACGGACCCAGAAATCTGAAGTTTTGAGGGTGTCGTTTTATATCAATCTAGTATGGGTTTTTTTTTTAAAAAAGGTTGCAATTCCTGCTTAATTGAACAGAATTGCTTCTGCAGGGCTTCATAAGTGTAGACTACAAATCCTACAAACTTGGAATAATAAAACAAGATCAGGTTAAGTTCACAAGAAAGAGTAGCCCTGTACAGTTCTTTGGATTAGATTCCGAAAAGGGGGCTTTGGAATGCAGAAATGCGTCAATCTGGCACTCACTAGCAGTTTGTTAAAGGGTCCATCTCTTGGATTGTGCAGCTGCTGCAGCCATGGGACTCTGGAAACAGGTGTGGCTGCTTTCAAGAGTTGCCAATGGGGGGTACATCCCCATTTCTCTCCACTCAAAAGCCCTCCTTTGGAATCAAATCCGATGCATTGTACAGCCCTAGTAAATACAGGCAGTCCTCGACTTACAACAGGTCATTTGGTGACCTTTGAAAGTTAACAACGGTATTGAAAAAAGTGACTTGGGACCAATTTTCACCCTTACAACCAACCATTGCAGCATCCCCGTGGTCATGTGATCAAAATTTGGCTCCTTGGCAACTGGTTCATATTTATGATGGTTCCAGAGTCCCGGGGTCACATGATCCCCTTTGGCGACCTGACAAGCAAAGTCAATGGGGGAAGCCAAATTCACTTAACCACCGGGTGACTAACTTAACAACTGCAATGATTCGCTTAACACCTGTGGCAAGAAAGATTGTAAAATGGGGCAAAAACTCTTTTAACAAATGAGTTTCTTAACCATATAAGTTTTGGGTTCAATTGCGGTCGCAAGTCGAAGACTACCTGTACTGGCATGCAATCCTGGACAGCTAAAGTACACAACATTTTATATCATAAACACTCTGGATATCTGCAAAAGAATAGAAGTTGCAAAATGTTCCACGATAACAAGCTAGCTTCGTCTATCTTAATAGAAAAACTTCCCACTATAAACATAAGGGGAGTCATACGGGTCTGCCCAGAGTTTGGAGAATAGACCCGAGTGGTCCTGAAACAGGCAAATAATCCCAGTCTCCGAGTCTGCTAAACCGCCTTTGCCCTTCCTTGGATCTCTGTGGCCTTCACTGTTTGTCTTTTTCCTTGTTGCTGCTCTTGCTTGCTTCTCTTTTGATTCCAACTAACCCCGGGAATTGGTGGTAGTGATGCTGCTGCTGCTACCGACTTTCGTTGCTTTTCTCCTGTCTTCCCTACGTTGCACTCATGGTACTTTTCTCTTTGACTAAAACCTGCATCTCTTGTTTGTTTTTGTTTTTTTTAAAGAGGTGTGATTTGCAAACTTGACTTTTCTTAATATTGGTGTGTATAGTAGTCCATATGTTGAAAGTGTTGCAATGTAAAATCCTGTGCCTTCCTAAAATAAAAAGGCGGCTACAGCTGATATTCAAAGGTAATGATTTGAAACTGCTGTTTGACATGAAAATAGATTATAGAAATACTACAAAAAACAAGCTTATAACAATAGGACTTGAAAATATACAGGTAGTCCTTGACTTAGACCAGTTCATTTAGTTACAATGGACACGTGATCAAAATTCAGGCACTTGGCAACTGACTCATCCTTATGACCGTCGCAGTGTCCTGGGATCACGTGATCATCTTTTTAGTCCTTCTGACAAGCAAAGTCAACGGGGAAGCCAGATTCACTTAATAACCATGTCATTAACTGAATACTTGCAGTAATTCACTTAACAACTGTGGCAAGAAAGGTCATAAAACTGTCTCCCTTAGCAACAGAAGTGTTGGGCTCCACTGTGGTCCTAAGTCGAAGACTATCTGTATCTAACATTAGGCTGATTTATTAGCATCTAGGAAGATTTTGAGGCCAAGACAGGAAAGATGGAAAGGGAAGCAAAGTACTTTGCACGGGGCTACAAAACCTTCTTTGGTATCAAACGGACAACAAAACCCCGCCCCATAACTGGCTGATATGGAGACCCAGAAGGGCAATTATAACAGTTCGGCAGCTCTGTTGTGATCTGCCTCTGTGAAACATTTTGGACTTAAATTTTTGCTATAAGGAGGCAAAGGAAGAAACTTTTTAAAGAGTTAACTTGCTTTCCTTCAAAGACCAGGAAACTTTAATTTTATTTCAATATTGATTTATTTTCATCACCATAATTTTAAAAGGCACAACTTTAGAACAACATATTGAAAGAAAATGTGCTGGCATCAAAATATTCTTCAACATGAATGTTTTCTATTCTACCCTTGAAATCTTCCCTTCGTGGCACAGGATCTCTTCTAGAATAAACTGGAAAAGAAATGTGTGGGGGGGCTGCTTTTTTAATAAAAAGGGGTTGTTTTTTGCTAAAGTCTTTTTTTTTTCATAAGTTTACAATTGTGAGTTTGGGATTTGCAAAATGTTGGCTGCTCCTATTGCATTCTGGTGCCCAGCCACTTCAGAATGCTGTATATCTTGACCCTTTTACCACTGTTTCTTCCTTTTTCTTCCTCTCTTTCAGTTGCCTTCAGGGCAGCAGAAACTTCCTGGCGCCTCCCCTTCCCACTCACTACCTCATCCTTCATTGGGGGAAAGCCCCCAGCTCCAGCCCACGCACCTTTCCCAGATCCAGTCTCCACACCAGTCCCGTCCTCCGTCTCAGCCTCAGCCCCTTTCCCGGCCACCTTCCCGGCCTCACTCAAGACCCCCTTCCCAGCCCCAGACTTTATCCAGGCCGCCTTCTGAACCCCTGTCGCGGTCTTGCACCCCTCAAACTCAGATGCAGAACTTATATGTGATCCAGAATCAGATTGCTTCCTCTCCTCACGGTTCCAACCAGCATCCCCTACGGCCTCCCTCACAGCCTCAGGTACCGTTTCAAGCCCCTCAAGCCCAGCCAGAGGGACAGCCTCAGCTAGCAACCCCTCCTCATTTGCCCTTACAGATTCAGCTTGCTCCTCAACTCCAGCCCCAGTCTGAGGCTCAGGCACGGTTGCAACCCCAGATCCAGGCTTCTTCTGAAGTGCAGCATACTCATTCCCCCCATTTCCAGTTACAGTTCCCTGCACAAGGCCCTATCAAACCGCCCACCCCAACCCAGACCCTTCACCTGACACCTGAACAGCAGAGGAGCTTTCAGATGGTGTCAAATCAGTTCCAGGCTCTCTCCACAATTCCAGTCCCTGTTCCTCAGCAGAAACAGCTAATGGATCGGTTTCAGCAGGTATGGCAATAACGTTAAATAAAAAAAAACAAGCTGAAAAATAAATTGGTGTGCTGTGGATCCCTCATTATTGCAATTATATTTTTGCATATAAAATAGCTCCATTTATGGCATTTATGAAGCCTCCAGGTGGTACAATACAAGAAAAATTACATCCAACTAGAAATCTTGTCTCCGTAGGATTTTTTTTATTATTATTATTTTGCATCTTTACCATATTCCAAAGATTTCCAATTCTCCCTATGGAAGATTGGACGGTCCTACAGCTTTCTTTTTTTCTTCCTGAATTCTTACATAAGATTAATGTTTTCATTGACTTTCATTGAAACTAAAGCGAAACTTAACCTGGAACTTTATTTCAAGCACGTTGGATTTTAAAATTGTGTTAATGTTGCAGAATGTGTTTGATCGAAATAGTGTTGTTGCTGCTTGTGTGCACTGACTCTCGCCACCAGAAGGACTTAATTTTAAACAAAACCCAAAGTCAGTTCTCATCTTGGATTGCTTCACCAGTTAAATAGAAAAAAGCAAAAAAAAATTTCTGTTTGAGAAAAACCTGTGTCAAGCATCATAAATGGTGGAGGCAAAGGTGGCTTTTCTATTTTTTGTATTTGGTATCTCTCTTTGATGCCTTCGAATCAACATTAATTTCTGGAGAGTGCCTGGACTAGTCCCTGCGGTTTCCTTGGCAATATTTTCAGGAACAGTTTGCCATTACCTTCTTCCTAGAGTTGAGAGAGAGTGACTGGCCCAAGGTCACCTGGCTGGCTCTGCTTAAGGTGAGACTAGAACCCATGGTCTCCTGCTATCTAGCCCAAGGCCATAAGCACTACACCAAGGTGGCTCTCCTGTATATGATACACAAAATCTTTATCCTTTATAACCACAAAATCTTTATCGTCTTTATCACCACCAAACTGATCTTTGAGTTACTGTCTAACTCAAAGTATTCTAATTCTTGAGTGATGGATAAAAATCTACATGCTCAAAAAACATTATTTTTTGCACATTCCTCAGGGTTTGTTCTGATAAAATCCTCAGCAGTGTTATATCCAAAAGGGAATACATGTTTTCCAATCCTTTGGGATACAATTTTTGGGTTTGACTTTTCTTTCTCTACCTTCGTATCTCACACAGGTACCCCAGGGAATTATCCTGCAAACAAAACAGTCAACGTCCACTAGCCAGGTACCATCCTCCCTGAGCCAATTTAGCAGCCAGTCCTCTTCAGTGTTGGTTAGCAGCCAAGGACAGCAGCTCACTATGGCAACAACTCCGGCTCAGGCACCAGCAGTTCATGGCCATACGCCTGTCCCCACAACCATTCAGTCTTCCAGTACAGGTCCCAGCAAAGCAGCTCCTGTGCTTGAAAAGGGGCAAGTACCACGAGGAACAACAAGTGGAGGAGGAGGAGGAGGAGGAGGACCACAACTACCCGCACAGTGTACAGCGGTTCTTCAGCAGCAAACTCCCGTGTTGGTCAAATCAGCATCAGTATGTAAGTTGATAAAGAGCACTATCTGTCTTGGTGTCCTTTAATTTGGGAAATGGAATAATTTCCCTCTGACTGTTGCTTTTCAGCTTTTGACTTGTCAGTTCGTATTTATCTGTTTGTTATGAGAATTGAAGGAGATTCCTTCCCATCTGCAGCCACTAATAGTTGTATCCCCGTGGTGAACTGGACGTTAACATTTGAACTACTATAAGTCCATGTATTTGCCATGCGCTAAATAAATGTATCCCCGTGTATCTTTGGAAAGGAACGGGGTGAGGGGTAAAGTTTGCTTTTTCTGCCCTGTCCTTTTCAATAACAATGTGGACCCCTCGACTGAAAATCACAAACAAGCCCCAAATTTATGTTACAAAGCGACAAGAGTTGTCGAGTGAGTTTCGCCCCATTTTACGATTTTTCTTGCCACATCACTGCAGTTGTTAAGTTAGTCTAATGGTTGTTAAGTGAATCTGGCTTCCCCCAGAAAATCACAGCAGGTGATCACATGACCTTGGGACACTACAACTATCATGAGTCAGTTTCCAAGCGCCCAAATTTTGATTATGTGACTATAGGAATGCTGCTATGGTCATAAGTGTGTAAAGCAGTCATTAGTCACTAGTCAACTTTTTTCAATGCTGTTGCAACTTTGAATGATCACTGAACAAACTCTTCAAGGACTGTCTGTTACACATGTACAAACTCACCCCAAATTTATATTCCTCAACCAGACCATGAGAAAATTAGATGAGAGGAAGCTGCCCAGGTTGTGATTTTGATAAGAACCATAGATCAATATTAGAAAGTACGAACAGGATTTCTTGGCATAAGTTTTTTTGGCATAAGATTCATATAATTCTAAAATCTTGCATCTTGAGATCTTAAATGCTATCTGAACCTTGTAATGAAGATTGGTTGAAAAATGAATTTTAGATCATCGTTTTCCTCCTCATTTAATTTAAATTTCCAAGTATATAGAAAGAGCTGGCAAGCAGGTCCCATACATTTCATCATGAATAGAGGCGCATAAATCTGTTTCTGATCCCATTTAAATTATCTGTTTCCAGAATTATGAAAGATCTAGGATATTAGCCCTTAAAAACCCGAGATGACAGTGTTGGGAATTTGTTCCTATATCTCATTTTAAAATCTTGTGTATGTGTTTCTCTTCCTCTACCGTATTTATCCAGCAATTGCGGCTGCGGTTCCTGCCGAGAGTAAAACATTTTCCAGCAGTTCCACAATTATTTCTGGAGGTAAAACAACTTCGGGGCAAGGAAAGGCCACAATTCCTCATGTTGTACAACAGTCAGTTCAGGTGGGTTTGTTATACTGGTAGCCCATTTTTGCAAAAACATTCATCTTTACTATTATTGTTGTATGTTCATTTTTAGCACTAGACAATGCTAGGCACTAGATAGCAGTGAATACTGTCAATGACCACAGTTACCTAAACATTAGCTTAACTAAGTATATAACTAGACCCTGAAGGATTTGAATATTTTTAAGTGCCAGAATGTTGATCATATGACTATAGGGACACTGAGACGGCCATAACTGCGAAGACCTGTCATAAAATTACTTTGTCAACACCTTTGTAGAACAGTTTCTAAACAAGGCAGCCTTTAAGCGAGGTCTACCTGTGTTTGTTTTTAATTCCTTCCTTCTGAGCCATTTGATATAAAGCTGCCTTCTTCTATGTTTTGTTTTGTTTTAATCAGGCCAAGCCTGGAGTCATTAGCTCTGCGTCAGGCCTGAACCTTGGGAAAGGGCAGCTGCAACTCCAGGTAGTTGGAAAAGGCTTGTCCCAAGTCATGTCTTCAGCACCAGCTCAAATCCAGCAGCAGGTGAGAATCTTATGTTGTTTATTGTAAAATTACTTGGTAAAGGGTTTGTTTCACAAATGAAGGCAAATATATGGGTCCAGGATAATGTTGCAGGTTCCAATCTGGCTCTGTCCCCAGGACCAGAGGTTTAGTCTTCCAAGCTTTTGGACTCATGCTGGAGCCCATCTTCAGGGAACTCTCTCTCTACCAGAATGTGTAAACCTTCCGGTAGACCCAGGCTGGAGCCTACAAAGGGATTTTGGTGCGGGGTGGGTGGGGTGGATTTGGTGCAATGTCTGAAAACAGCACTATAAATATTGTTCATATATTGAATTAAGAGGTACAGTGTACCCAGCACATAAATGTTTCATGTGTATTCTTATTATTTGGAACATTTTAATCCCCACACTCCTCAGAAAACTTTCAAAATGGAAACCAATCTCTTAAAGTAATAAAAACATACAGAAAGCAAATGTTAAGTTTAATTTCAAAAAGTTTAAAAAATGTTAGTCCATTGTGACAAACTTGAAAAGAAGAATGTCAGCTTATATTAATAGATTTAATATGGCATAAGTTTTCATAGGATATACAAACCATCTTTATTAAAGGAGGATTAAAAGCATTGAGTAAATCAAAAACAATTTCTAACAGTTTTTAAAAGGCTCATATATTCTGGGAACTCTTTATTCGTGTAAGCTCTGTATCAAGCATGTTATAAGTAGTCCTCACCCACCACTCGTTCAGCACCCAAAATTACAACAGCACTGAATGAGAGAGACTTGCGACTAGTCCTCAGTGTTGTGGCCATCATGGTGTCCCCATGGTCACATGATAGTGATTAGGGCTGTTGGTTACCCTTATGAATGTTGCAATGGTCTGCAGGCATATGATCATAATTTGCGACCTTCCCTGCTACTCTTCCATCATCAAAGTCATTGGGGAATATGTTTATATTTGTCTTTTTATTAACAGAATTCATCTTGAACCACTTTCATAGATATGCTGGATTGTGCTTTGTTTGGAACTCCACCTAATTGCCTCTTTGTTCGTACGTTTTCTTTCTTTGCCAGTATGACAGCAAGCTGGGAAGCCTGAAAAAAGCACCCCCGATGCTACAACCAAGCAAGGAAGCTTGGTAAGTTTAAACTGGAGCAATCCAACAAACAGGTAGCATAGAAACAGAAGCACAACACTAAAAAAAATACTGTGTTAATGTCAAAATAGCATAATTTAACCAAGCTCTGGGGATTTCTCACAGATAAAGCATGCCGATTTCTTTTAGCTGGTTGTATGAAAAATGAAAAGTATTTAATTATTGTAATATAGTGGATCAAATGTCAGTGATATGTCAGCAGTACATAATTTAAATTGTCATCCAAAGCTCTCTGAATGATCTTTCATTCTAACCTAATTCATTTTTTCTGAGAAAAATATATACATGCAAAGTAAATCTGTTTGCAGAAACGGCAGACTGCAGATCTTTTTCTCACTCACATATGTGCAGATGTATACATGTCTCTTACTTTTTCTGCCTCATTAAATTATTTGTTATTTACTAAGTTATTAATTGCTACACAGGTAGTCTTCAATTTGCAACCACAGTGGCAACCAGAACTTCCTTTGCTAAGCTAGGCAATCATTAAGTGGTCATGCCTGATTTTATGACCTTTTTTGCCACAGTCATTACTTGAGTCATATTTTGAATCAAATTTTGATCACACAACCATGGGAACACTATGGTTCATCCTAGAAACAGCTTGTGGAATCAGGAACCAGATATAGGAGATGGCAAACGCTGGTATGTTGTTTTTCAAACTCCATGTTTGTATCAGAATATATTACATAGAAAGTAGAATAATTTCTTGTCTCTTGTAGATCAGCAAAGGAATACAGGATACTGCAATGTCAAAAAAAAATGAAACTTGTTTTTATTTTGCAGCCAGCTTACTACAGATTTCAGCCGGATGAAACAACTGTCTCCTGTCTGTTATAATATAGGGATATTATAATATTGTTCATTGTTTTCTTTTGTTCCCTTTAGCTTCTTGGAACAGCTACATAAACACCAAGGAGCCGTTTTGCATCCCGATTACAAAACTTCATTTCGGTCATTTGAAGATGCTTTTCAGAGGCTCCTACCCTACCACGTCTATCAGGGAACACTGCCTTCTCCCCATGACTATCGGAAAGGTGAATTTATTGGGACTTTTCCACATTTGATGCAGATATATCAAGATCAAGCTGTCTGTTACATTTTTTTAGCCTTAGTTGCGCAGTCTTTTACTGATTCTAATAACACTTTTTTTTCCTGTCCAAAGTATTTCATTTTGCTATGGTTTCCTCACTTCAGAAAATAATCAACATATACAGTATAATGTAGTCATTTAGCCAGTGATGACAAAGATATGATTGCTTTCCACATCCAGTGACTGAAGGGAATAAAGAAGAAACTTTCCTTCTGTTCAGTCCATTGAGGTTTTCTGCTTGCTGATCTCTTGAATGCTTATTGCAATTTTTGCTATAATGTACGTAGCTATTATGTCATTTGTATGTGATGGGAGGGTGGTTATAAAGGGCACCATTTGCTATACAGGTTGCATCCATAATTGGGATCAGAATTACCATTGCTAAGTAAGGTGGTTGTGCCTGATTTTACAACCTTTTTTTGCCATGGTTAATTGAATCATTGCAGTTGTTAAGTGAATCTGCTTCTCTTGTTGACTTTGCTTGTTGGCTGGGAAAGAATAGAATAGAAAATAGGACAGAAAAAAAGAATAGAACAGAATAGAATTCTTTATTGGCCAAGTGTGGTTGGACACACAAGGAATTTGTCTTGGTGCATATGCTCTCAGTGTACATAAAAGGAAAGATACATTCATCAAGAGCCAAGAATCATCAGGTACAACACTTAATGATAATCATAGGGTACCATAAGCAATTAGTCACATAACCCTGGGATGCTGCAGCTATCATAAATCCATACCAGTCGCTAAGCACCCAAATTTTGATCATGTTACCATGGAGATGCTGCAACGGTCATAAATGCGAGGACCTGTTGCTTTTTCAGTGCCATTGTAACTGCAAGCAGTCACTAAATAAATAATTGTAAATCGAGGAGTACCTGTATGGAATTGTTGGCTTTTTCGACATGCTTAGTGAATTAGTGAACATCTTCCAAATAATTCAGAGAGCTTCCTTTATTGCACTTCCCATTCGAAAGAAGTTGAGTTTCCCTCCTTTGTTTTCCTTTCTCATGGTGTGTTTTTCTCTAATAGATGAAGAATTTGAAATGGTGTCCACACAGCTGTTGAAACGTACACAAGCCATGCTGAACAAATACCGGTTACTCCTCTTGGAAGAGTCCCGGGTAAGATTTGTTTTCCTCTCTGAGCAGGTATAACGTCAGCACGGTCCTCTTTTTGGCCTTCGGTTGACTGACTGAGTTGTCATGGAACAGGCCAAAAAATGATAACATGTTTATCATATTGGGGAGAATCTGTCACAGTAATATGGAATACTCAGTTATGTGTTTTCTTTATTAGAACTTAACAACCCCACATTGATGTTTTTATAAAAAAAGATGAACGGACAGCAGGGGTTAAGCAGTAGCTGGTTCTAAAATATTTTATCAAGTTAGCACTTCCAAATCAAAAATAGCAAAGTTATTAATTATCAAGACATACCAGGATCAATGTGCCTTTTAAAAAGTTGTATTATTTCAACAAAGATAAAGAGTTTGTGTGAATCTTATCATTGGATATACCAATCCAGGAATCTGTTTCAAATACTGTAATACAGAGTTTCCAGAAAGTGAAGTTAAATAAAAACCCCGAAATTGTTAATTAAGGTAGAACTTGATTTTTTTCATGCTTTTTTATAAATGTATTTATTGCATTTAAAATGCTGACAGAAAAAGAAGAAAAACAAAAGAAACCAGACATGAAAATGCATAATAAAAAATGCACATCAAATGCTTTAAAAAGCTGAAAGATACAACAACAAAAAAACAAAATATAAGGTACAATATGTTTTTGCAATAAACAGTTACAATAAACATTACACACACATATATATACGCACATATTCATTTCTAATAACTTAATATAACTATCATTTTTAACCTATTGTATTCTGTATAAATGAGTCCCATATTTCATTATATTTATCCATACAATGTTTATGATGATACACAGTTCACTCACAAATGACAAGTATAGTCATATTTTCAATCCATTCAGTAAACGGGGCTGCTTCACAGGGGTAGAACTTGGTATTATTGATCTATGAATTACAGATCATTTCATTCTTACCCTTCTCAATTTATGGCTTTAAAGTATATTTAACATTGTAATAAAGTTGGGTCTTTTTCAGCAATGAGAGATGGCAGAAGGAAAGAAACGTACAAATTTGAGATCGTGGGTTATTAAGAAGCTCAGATGGTCCTCATAGCATTGGCAAATACTGTTTTCTATTGCAGAGAGTCAGTCCTTCGGCAGAGATGGTGATGATTGACAGGATGTTCATACAGGAAGAAAAAACTACCTTAGCTCTCGATAAACAGCTAGCAAAGGAGAAGCCAGGTAAGGGAGCATTTGTTTCCGCATTTTGGGAATCTTACTTTTTTGAAAGTATCTACTGCTTTACATTGTTCTCTTTTCAACATGTTATTCGTCCCATAAAACACAAAGGATTTCCTGGTTCAAGAGTTTGCTTTTAAGCCATTACATTTCCAGTGGCTCTCATAGCACAATAATAGTACTTCTGCGTAGACCATCAAGATACAGATAATTTGAAGGAATATGGTGGGGAGAAAATTAACGGAGGTTTTTAGCTTATGAAGATTTGATTTTACACTTTCAGTGCTGATCAAAACACATGTTCAACTAAAGAATGGAGATCAACTAAATATATAGAGCAGTGGTGGGATTCAAATTTTTTTACTACCCATTCAGTGGGGTTGGCTTGGTGGGCGTGGCAGGGAAAGGATACTGCAAAATCTCCAGTCAGGCGGCATTTGCCGTTTTTCCGAACTACTCAAAATTTCCGCTTCCGGTTCTCCAGAACTGGTCAGAACCTGCTGAAGACCACCTCTGATGTAGAGGAATTTGTTTGTGTTTGTGCATGCAACTTTTTATTCTTCCCTTCACAGTACAACTCAGAGGGATGTGGAAGTTGCCACTTGACCAGGCTTTCCTGTTTTGTCCAAGTCAGAAGTTATAGTTACTTATTTTAGAATAGGATACACATCCTAATACACAGCTTAAAATTAATTTAAGTTCCTAGTTAATTGTGAAGATAATAACCTTAAGAAGATTATGGCTATATGGAAGTGGCCATTTCCATAGTATCCCATAAAGGACAGAGGTAATCTGCAAAAGACATTTTTATATTCTGGTTTAGTAATGACCGTTTAATATTTGGTCATCCACAGCTTTAAAAAGGAAGAAAACCAGTACCCAGAGTAGATCATAGACCAATGTTTATCTTATATCCATTTACGTATCCCAATTTTAATTATTCTGTGACATTTTATAATGTTCTACTTATAAGGAAAAGCAATTAAGCTCCTTCCGTATTTTTTTATCAGTATCTCTAGGCAGAACTGTTTCTAGAGGCCCCAAAGCTCTGGTCAGATACTCCTCTCCTAAAAGCATCCTATGTTTCTTTTCTCATTGAGTGAACTTGCTATGGCGCAGTGGCAGCAGCGTTATATAATTGTCTATTTATGAAGGGGGTTGGGTTGATTTACTTGGTCAATCTCAGTTCCTGAGACATTGGCCATCCATAGATCGAAGGTTACCCAAAGCAAAAATGTCGTGAAAAATACCTTCTCAGCCACTTTTTGACTAAACGATCCGTGCACGTTCTTCTCTTGCAGACGAGTATGTCTCCTCATCTTCCCGCTCACAGAGTTTTGCTGCTTCTTCTGCGGCTCAGGGGTCTCTGCCCAGCCACGTTCCTTTGACTTCCGAGAACTTGAAATCGCCTCCGGTACAGATGCCCACTCATATCAACCCCACCAAATTGGTCATCAAGCACAGCGGAGGGTCTCCATCCGTAACGTGGGCCAAAGCGTCTCCCTCCTTGGACGGCGATGACGATGCCCTGCCCTCCAGGAGCAGGCCCCCCATTAAAACCTACGAAGCCCGGAGCCGGATTGGACTGAAGCTAAAGATCAAACAAGAAGCAGGACTTAGCAAAGTGGTCCATAACACCGCTCTGGATCCCATTCACCAGACCCCGCCCCCTGTGTGCACGGTGATCAAAACGGCTGACCAGCACTCGTCCACGACCACCACTACAGCTACCACGGCCACGGCTTCAACGGCGGGACAAATGAATGGGACCGTTGACCATATTGGTGCAGCTCCAATGGAGAAAAAACCCATGATGACCTACTGCAGGCTTCCTCTCCGTAAAACGTACCGGGAGAACGTGGATGCTTTTGTAGCAGAGAAAGCTCCCGACGCCTCTCTGAAAGGGAGCGTTTCAAAATCCGACCCGGTGCCAAGTACTCTTATCATCAAGCAGGACGGGGGGTCCCGGAGTGTTATCACATCCCACAAATCTCAGGGGAGTCCTTCTGGCGCGGTGGCCGAGAAGAGCAGGTCAGAGGAGAACGCCAAACATACGTTTTTCAACCGGAGCGATGCCCGTTCTTTGGTGATGCAAGGAAGCCCTGCCCCTCCTAAGACCGACGATTCAACCAGTGGCCTTATGAAGGAATTAGCAGAGGTGGAAGACGAGTTTTACCAGCGCATGATAAAGACTGAGCCACTCGACCACGGGCTGGCCTCCGAACTCGCGTGGGAGGTGCCCTTGCCCCCAGCCAAACGAAGGAAGTCCGAATCTTTTGACGTGGACAATGCCAGCTTCTCCAGCGACAGCCCCCCCGATGACTCGCTAAATGAGCACCTCCAGAGCGCCATTGACAGCATCCTGAATTTGCAGCAACCTCAGGTTGGGAGCCAGAACACTCGAACGCCCTCCTCTTCCTACAATTCGTCCTCTTCGCCTTTCTCCTCACCCGTCCACCGCACGGACACGTACCTTGCCCCCAATCACAACGGTGGCCTTGGAACGAGGACGTTAAACAGATAACAGAAACTGAAAGTGAGTCAAGACTGTAGAAAGAAAAAAAAAACAAAAGGAGAGCGCCAAGGACTGAAGCTTCAGCGGCTTCTGGCTGGGGCTGGGAACGGTTGGAAGCCGAGGTGCCCCTTCCCAGAGACCTGCTCGGATAGGGCCGCTACCAGAAGGGAAGAGTTGAGGGTTCCGGGGTGGGGAGGTCAACCGGAATGTCCTAGAGAGGCTTCGTCCATCCAAGGGTTGATTTGATGGGTTTCGGTTGTTGTAAAACACAAGCTTCGGCTGGATTTACAATCTACACGCCTCATCACATGCACCATTTTTTAAAAAAAAAAGCAAAGAAAAGGTTCAGCAAACGCCAAGCAGGCAGGTGGGAGGGGGTTGGATTGGGGCCCATAGGTAGTGTTGGCTGTGTAATATTTAGATTCTGTAACAAATGGCTAATTTGAATCTCTGACGATAATTGGGTTTGTTTTTCCTCCTCTCCCCAAACTCCGCTACTATACTTAGGACGTTTTAACAAATCTTAAAAATCAGAAGCCAGCAGGGAGGCCAAAGGAACGGGGCAGGGGGTAAAGTGACCATTTCCAGAAGGAGTTGGCACACGGGGCAATTATGTAATTTGTCAGGTTTCTTAAGTTATTTTGAGTATAAACTGTCTGCTTTTTTATATATATATATATATATATAAAATAGATTCTGAACAAGATGCAAAAAAAAAAAATATAAACACTAATGCTTACAAACAAATAAGCATGGATGAATTTACAAATAAATCACTTTGCAAGAGGAAACCAGTCCCATTCTGGACATGGATGGGTGTCGTTACCATAACCCTGGTGCGTGGAACAAGGAAGGGTCTGTCAAGAGGATGGTGCAGTTCTCTCTCCTCTTTTCCCCTCCCATCGTAAAAGAAAGAAAAGAAAAAGAATCAAGTTGGGATTTTGATCACGTTATGGTCCAAGCTGATCATTTGCCTGCCGGGGCTCAGGTAAATGTTTGCTTGGAAGTTGGTTGGTTGCAGAAAGACAAGCTGGCTCCCTCTTCTATATACTGATGATATTTTGCTCTGTGCCACAGTTGCCTGTGTTTGCCTATATTTGCCTCTCATGGTTCAGTCCTCTCTGTGGTTGTTCCTGTTTTTAAAACATGATTTGGCCAGGCCTTGGCTGGAAGGTCTCAGCAGCCCTCAGTAGTCATGTAGAGAAGAAAACAGGGGTGTTCCTTTAATATTCGTATCCAAACTGAGTGATTTTTAGTTCCCCTTAATAGCCGGTGAACTTTGGTTGATCCCATCTAAGTTTTCCCACAGAACCTGGTTGAGTCCATGTTAGTCCGGGTCTAATCCCACATCATCTTTGGAATTCATGTTCCCATTTGTCTCTGCTATTCTCATTCACTGATGGGAATAAAGATACCCGTCCTTTCAGGTTTACTTAGTTCTGTCACTAGACTGTTACACATACTCGTAATTCATTGACCAGCACTTCATTCCCAGTTTCCTCATGTCACGTTTTGTCCACCACTTTTTCCCCCCCATAACCTCGACTTTTAAATATAGGAATTACAGGACTATTAGTCTTGCCCAACAAGAAATACCTCCCTCCCAAGTTAGAGGTTTCCCGTAGATGTAAAGCTTTTTGTGAATCAAAACAAGACATGCCAAGCTGTTTCCAACGTCATGGATTATCTTAGTCTTGATTTATAGATAAGCTTAAAGGAAACGTCCTTCCCACATTACAGCTGTCATAAGAATCATTTATATGAATGTTGAAATAGGGTACAGCCTTCATGATCACCGGCCTGGTAAAATAGAAACTCAGTCACTAACATGGGGCAAGCATACAAAACAGACCTGTTTGCCCCATAGTCCCAGTTCTTCTAGAAATAATTAAAGAGGCAGCCTTTCCCAAAAGTATTTGCTGCTATGCTGATTTTTTTTAAAAAAGTCTTAATTCCTTTTGCACCTTGGAATTCCTTCTAATGGCATTATCTATAGCAGGGGTATGGGGGAACCGTGGCCCCTTTATGACTTGTGGACTTCACCTCCCAGAATTCCCAAGCCAGCATGCTCAAGAATTCCATACTGGCTCAGGAATTCTGGGAGTTGAAGTCCGCAAAGGCTCATGGTTCCCCACCCCTGATCTATATATATAGTCTGTGTGTCTGGCCTCTTAGTTGTAAGCTTCACGGATAAAGTGGTTCACTCATGTCTTCCCTCTTCTAGTTTCCTGGGCCCGATAAGATAGTGCTCGAACCTTTCGCAACCCCTTATTTTCTTCCTCCTTGTACATCTTACTCATGTTGTCTACTGCTACTTCCTCTGTAAGGTGTGTGTGTGTGTGGTTTTCATCCTGTCAGTGTACTGATTGGCAATACAGCCCGCTGTTTTAGATGACATTGTTTCTTTGAAGAGTTGGGTGCATTTTCAGTTCCCCTTTAATTGAATTTTGCAAGGGAAACATAGCTGAGGAGATTGTTCTTGACATACTAGAATAATACTCAAGTCTGTTATCAAAGAAGGCAATCTGAAAGACCGCTGCTCTTAGGCTGCTACTTTTTAAAAGCAGGAGTACTTTTAAAACACTCAGTGTTCAGTGGCTTGTTATGACCCATTTTGGTGCTGATCTCCCCCAAAAGCAATGAATTGAACTGGTTTAAAGTTCAAAAAGCTGACAGTTTCTTCCTTCTTTGTAACCACGTAAAAGTATCTTTGCTCTTATCTCTTTTTTTGTCCAGCACATATTTCTATATAGCTTAAAGGTTTCTTTGCTCTTTCTGCCAAAAAGTAGGATGAAAACTGACTTATCTTTTCTTAATTTGTATCTCTTTCTGGTTCTATTACAGCAGTAGCACCCCCACATCAAGTGTTAATCTTTTGAGTTTTCACAGAGACTCCGTAGCAATTAGTTTTCATTTGGCCATTCTTCTTCATTCATCTTGTATCGACCCAATATGGTCCAATGAAGCCACAACAGTATAATGCTGGCCTTGAGTCTCAGTGCTAGAA
Source organism: Pseudonaja textilis (assembly GCF_049901715.1). Classification (NCBI taxonomy): domain Eukaryota; kingdom Metazoa; phylum Chordata; class Lepidosauria; order Squamata; family Elapidae; genus Pseudonaja; species Pseudonaja textilis. The sequence continues at coordinate 23,077,378 of NC_141999.1, read as the reverse complement.
AGTGTCAGGAAAAGTAACTCCAGGTGAGAGATTTAATGCAAAAACAAAGAAACCGAAATCTGTATTCTTCTGCTTTTAAGTATGAAAAATTCCTATGGCCTCACTGCAATTCTACCTCTTCCCGTTACTGTATATAGGTATATTATGGAAGGAACTTAGAGGTTCAGACAAAGGTTCCTGCCAAGTATGAAAGAAAGAAAGTGAAAAGATACGAACCTCTTCAGTACATTTATGACAACTGTATGCGTGTGGTGGGACTGTTTACATAAACATAACTCACCTGAAGATCAAGCTTTTTAGGGGAAGCATTTAGTGGCTGCCACCTGTACCGTTTGGATATGTATGTAGAAATCCCCCACCCCCCCTTTTTATTAAAAAAAAAATAGATTTTCTACAATATAGAGAGCTGTGAAGACGAAACAGTGGGGTAATGCATCATTCTTTCATAGTGTGAGAGTTCTTTGGTTCGTTGTATCAAGCTCTCTCAGTTGATGTATGAAGTTAGCAAGCAAAGAAGCAGGGAGATAAACACGTTAGACTAGACAAGAATTGTTCCTTTCTCCTTAAACAGCAGGTGCTTAAAACCAGCACCTCAGCAGTAGAAAAGTTGGCTTTCTTAGCTGTAAGCAAAGCAAGAATCTGGTTTTGATTCAGTATGCAGTTGGAAGCTCCTACATAAGAGGGTGATACATTGGTTATTTTTGCTTGTTTATCAAACTGCAAACAGTACCTCTGTATCAAAATACAGGGACCGATCCAGTTGTAAGCACCAGTGATATTTAATTTTAGTGCACGTTCCCCTTTCAGCCACCATTAACCTTCAGTTTGCATTTGCTTTTCCCCCCAAAAAAATTTGTAAATTGTCTAAAATTGAAAGGCTTACGTGCCCCCTTCCTTGCAGTTCAGAAAGCAGCTGGTGCTGCTTTCTCTTTGCCAACCATCACTGCTAGAACCGTCTAATAACAGGCTGCAAAATTGTCTACTGCAAAATTGGATTGGTGACATTGCATTCTCCCACTACCTTCATGAAAAAGCAGAGAGGCCTTTCAAGAAGCAAGATCCAAAACATTCAGCTTGGCGATAAGTTGTCCTTTTGGAAATGTGCCAAAGGAACTGTATTTAACCATTGCTGTAAACCTTCCATTTACTCCATGACTTCATTTCTTTCCACGGAAAAAAAATTACTTTAAGCTTAATTTCCACGTCTGAATCTGTTGCAGATATTTTGTAGATTCCTTTACTCTCCTTTTTATGTTTGGTGGAGTTTTGTCTTGCAGGCAGAGCTATAAAACAATATTTTTGATACTTCTTGTCCTATTCTGGCCTGCCCAAACATAGATAATGTCCTGAGAAATGTTGAACTTTGCTTAAACAGCAAATTCTCCTGATTTTTGGAGAGAAGGGTGTGAAAATGGAAGATGTGTAGATGCAACAAATCCAAATTGTCAGGTTAAAGTAAAGCAAACACCTATTTTCAGGTGTCACTTTGGATATGCTCCTTTTAAAAGACTAAAATCGAACTTCAGAAATGGATAAGCACGTGTTCTTCAAGCCAACTCATCAAAATGATTTGGCAGTTGGAACAGTGAATAAGTTCAGATTTTTTTAGGTGCAGAAAACCTAACGCTCCGAGCATTTTCCTCTTGCTAATTTTTCCTCTCCAAATGACAAGCACAAATAAAGCCTTAATATCATCCATGTGTTAATTTGATACATCCATTTAAAAAATAACGATCGGTTTATCGAAACAAGAGATACATCCATACATTCGTATAATACTGCCGTTTTGGTGCTTTCAAGAAGACTAGTTCTTTTAAAACAGTGTTTCTCAACTATGGCAATATTAAGATGTCTGGACTTCAATTCCCAGAATTCCCCAGCCAGCATTTCTATTTGTGTGAACAGAAGTGATGTGAGCAATTTTGCCTCATCCTTGTCCCCGATAGGTGTGTATTGCTTTATTGTTATTTTTATTATTGTCTCATTCTCCTTTATTCATTGGTGCCCACAAGCCTACTTGAATATACATTCATTATCATACAAATATTTTAAATATAGCTACCCAGCTTCAAAGCGTATTTGATAGGTACCTACACAGTCAGTTCCAAAATTCAAAGGTAGAGGACCAAGCAGTTGAGTTTGCTTTTAACTAAATAAAAAAAGGACTGAACTTAGACTTAGTTTAATTATATTTTCCCTCAGAGATCAGGGTCTATAACCCCATTAGTAACATCTTGCATTTCATTTCTTTTGTTTTTTTTATTCATTATACGATATAAATACACCTGCATTCATTTTTCTGAAGTCTGGATTTTGCCCCTTGCCATTCCTTACCATGCACTAACTTCCAAAGATAAGAGCAATATCAGTAGTCCCTCGACCCAAAAATACACAACGCGAAAAAGGCTTAGACAAATGGTTGTGGATCCAAGACTATTCGTTAGCATCGGTTCCATCTCCTTTAAAGTTAACTGTGTCTTGTGGTGTGCTGTGGTGGGATAGTTTGGACTTTAAAAATAAAGTTAGGAAAATAACAGAACCAAAAAAAAAAAAGGGTGGGGGGGAGTTAAGAGGTCTACATTTTTGTATTTCCAAATCTCTCATATTTTTGCAAAGGGTTCCGACTTGCTTAAGAAATTGTACAAACCCCCCCACCCCACCCCAGCATCTTCCCAGATTTGTGTGTTCCCTTTCGAAGAGTGCCTTGTGCATATGAAGTTGTGCTTACATCAGAATTTGCAGGAGGATGGCTGGATCAGGCTCCAGATCATCTTGAAAAGAGAACGATTCTCCTGAATTCCCAAATCTGAAAACTATCCGAGGGACGATGTCCGAGAAGCTACTGTGTTTCGGTCTCTTTATGCTTTGTAGCTGTGTGCAGTTGAATAGTATAGCTCCTGTTTTAATTTTTTGGCTTTTTTTGGGTGGGGGTGGGGTAAGGTGACATGCGTTGCGATGTATCTTTCTTGTTAAGGTGAGGAAGCTTTTACATCCATGGTCAAAAAGCACTTGTGCAGCAGTTGTTCCTCTCCTGTCTCCCTGTCCCGACTCTTCTAAAGTCACTCTTCGTGGCAGGACATTTTTCCTCCTGTGCACGCATGCTTTACCGGCACATGTGCAATGGAGCACGCACACAGTTCTTCCCTCCGCTGCATTCAAAGAGAGTCGTGGCGTCTCCAAAGGCTGCTCTGGCTGCTCATGTCATAAATCAGTTGTCCGAAAAGAGCATCCCAGACTAGATCAGATTTGGTGTTTGTGAAAAACATTGTTTGCTAAAGGTTACAGCGCAACCATGATTCCTGTGCCGGCGGATGTGGTGGGAGGGCAAATGGTTAGTAAGCAATAAAAGGGATGTTGATGGGGTTTTTTTCTCACATACATACAGAGAGAGAATGTATATGAAATTGTTTTTGTTTAGTGTCCTTTTTTTTCCTCCTCCTTTTAAAAAGTGTAGATTTGGGATGTTAGCTCATTTGGTTTTTATCTATTTATTAATCAAATTTGTATAGCCGCCCGTTTCGCCCAAAGCAACTCTGGTTGCCATTGGTTTTTTTTTTGTTTGTTTGTTTGTTCGTTTCGTCCTTCTTGCTGCAATATGGTTAAGTGGGGAAGTATTTCCCTTCCAATTAAAACCTAATAATCAATTAATGTGCACTGTTATGGAGAAGTATGTGTAACACCTTTTCCAGTTTTTGAACAAAGTGATTGTGGGTTTTTTTCCCCCTTTAATTTTCATAGGCACAAAACCAGAAGAGAAATTCCCATCTCTTTGCGCTTAAGTTTCATTATTATTATTATTATTATTTTATTATTATTATTATGATGGTTGGTCATACAGCCAACCAGATGTTGCTATTACAGAGAGAGAGAGAGTGAAAGAGAGGGTTATGGGGAAAAGGAGAGAGATCACAACTTTGGGGAAGGTTCCACATTAATCACCAATTTTGATCTTAAGTGGCTTTGAGAGGATAGTTCTAAAAGGACACTTAAAAATCAAGAACATACATTTACATTCTTCCAGCTCTTTCTACTTTCCTACCCAATACAACCAAATAACAGGAAGTTTCCATATAACAGGAAGCCAAAAGTAATATCCCACTTGTTTTAATATTTGAAAGAAATAACAAAAAGAATCTGCATAGACAGAAAGAAATAACACAATTTTTCTTTCTTTCCTCCTGCTGGTACCAGTTTGAACATCACAGTTCAAAAAAAAACAAAAACAAAATATAGTACTATAAAATAATTTTGTACTGTATTTATTGTGTATAACGATTTTTTAAAAGAATTATGTACATTTAGTACTTCTGTGTAAATTAAATTGCTCTTTTTAAAAATGGTATAGAAATTGGCTTGGCTTTTCTTGAATGAAAGGAAAAACGGCTTTGGAAATTGCCAAAAGTCCACGGAAAAAGACTTTGGCTTCCGTTTTTGTACAAATGGCAGTACGTGCCTTTTGAAAGGCAAAACTTTTGACTCTTTTTAAATAGCAAACCAAACTGAAAGGAACAAAACTTGGTTCTTCCATCACATGTGACTAATCACAGTTCATGGCAACAATATATTGTGCCCAAACCAGAAACTGGTCATTTGGGGTTTAGTTTGTCTGGGAAACTTAAGTGCCTTGTGGGCTCATTGGCCATTGCTCTGTGGTCTAGCACCAGTTTTCTTTTGGGGTGGATGTCATTGGGGCAGTTCTGGGGTTTGGGTGAAGGGAATTGCTGGGGAATCTTAATCCACTAAACCACTGTTGTTATGTGTGTATGTGAATAAGTGGGACAACACAAGTGGTACCACTGTGATGGGTAGGTTCCATGCACCTATGGCGTATAGTCATGCTAGCCATGCGACCACAGAAATATCTTCCGATAACGCTGGCTCCCTTGGCCATGAAACCGAGATGAGCAACACACACACACACCCCAGTTTTGGACATGACTTGCAGGACACCCCAAAGATGCTGTTCCAAGAGGCAACTGGATTTCCTTTTGTTTTTTCCTCGAAGATATTTCGCTTCTCATCCAAGAAGCGTCTTCAGCTCTGGCTGTCAACTCATAAAACATTTGAGAGTGTGGCTCGAGGCTCAGGATTGGAGTAGCTGCCGGAATCCTGACCCTGGCTGGATGGAGGGGGAACGGAAGGATTTATGTTCCTTGTAGTCAGTTGGTCATTTGCATCCTTGTAGAGAGTTGTTGAGGCCGCTTGGAGGTTTATCTGGGTCCTCGGGGGTCACCCGAGTGGTGCAAACAGGTGTGAAGCCTTCTTGCGGACTGTATTGTGGAGGTGTGCTTTCTGCCCCCTGTCCCTTCACGGTTGAACCCAGCTGCACAGGCTGTTGGGGACGAGTCTGTGATGTCCGCATCTCAAGCTGAAAACATCCTGCAGAAAAAGCACCCAGCTCCACCGCACGATCCTTTCAGCCGTTCCAAGAAGACTCCACACCCATTTGCATTACTCGGGTGACCCTGAGGACACCGGTTAAGCCTCCAAGCGGCCTCAAAGACTCTCTCTGAAAGGATGCAAATGACCAGCTGTCTGCCAGGAAGAAACATCTTCAAGGAAAAACATCTTCCTTGAAACATCTTCAAGGAAAAACGAGAAAGTCCAGTTGCCCCTTGAAAAAGCCCCTTTGGGACAACCACGACCTGGATGACTGAGAAGCTCCATAGACAGAGAAACCTTTACGGCTACCGTTACTTGGCAACGGCTACAAGTGGCATTGTTGGAATCGGTTTCCAGAGGCAGGTTGGTATCTTCCCCCACTGACATTCGACCCATGGAAGAAAAGTTGCCCTCGGAAGTTGCGGGAGCGCCATCCCTTGAGACTTTCAAGAGGAGATTGGGCTGCCCTTTGTCAGAAATGGTGTAGGGTCTCCCGCTTGGGCAGGGGAGGGTTGGACTAGATGACCCACAAGGTCCCTTCCAACTCTGATGATCTGTTGTCTGTTTGGTGTGCAACCATTCCCAGCTGAGAACACTGTCCGGTCTTCATCGGTTGCTTGCCGAATGTGGATCTCTAGTTGGCGAATTGCCGCGAAGGCTTCAACCTTCTGTCAGAGAACAAGCAGGTGTACTCTGGACTCGGATAAACCGGGGTGGTTGAAGGACTCTTACCTTGAGCAGGTAAGGATGGGTTCGAAGACCTCCAAAGTCCCTTTCAGCCCGAGGAGCAGGAGTGGGCTTCAAAGATTTGAGCAACGGGTTCTCTGCCCAGTTGCTGCGTTGATGTAGCCAGGGTGGGTCAGCCTCCTGCACCATGATGCGGGGGGGTTTCGGAGGCTCTGGGGACTCCGGGGAGGGCAGGGCAGAGCAGGGCCAGTCAGGAGTGAGATTTGGGGGTTCTCCCGAACCCCCAGCAGCCCAACCCTGCTAGGTTGATTCTGTGGTTGACTCTCCCTGAAACCCATTTTGATCTACAGTTTTTTTGCCCAAAAATAAAGTAAAATTGGACTTCTACCTTTCTTCTTCCTCTTCCCCTACTTTTACTGTGACTTTTACTTTCTCCTCTCCGAACCACATGGTGGCATCCGAGGCCTTTAGCTGCCAACCCCACATTCCTTTCGCTCGGGGAGGGGAAGGGTTTCACGCGCATCATTTTTTGTGCATTAGTTATTCTCCAGTTCTTGGCCATCCCCGGCAACGTTCTCCCTCCCTAGATAATTTATGCTAATGTAGAAATCTCCCTGCACGCCTCTTGACAGCCAACGAATTGGTTTTGCAAGAGAACTCTTCGGATATTCCTTGGGACCCCCAGAGGTGAGGAGGAGGGAGAAAATAAACCAGGATTTCTACAAACAAACAACCAAGAGGGATTTTTTTTTTCCCATCCGAAAGTGACATCGGTGTGTGGATCTTTGTGTCCCGGGCTGCCCTCATCTGCAACATATTTTCTGCTGGCTGTTTGCCTCTTCCCACAGCCTTTCCTAAAATAAAGCGACGTATTTTATTCGAAGGCTGAAGAAGCCCAGTGATTCCTCACCTAGAAGGGTCCCTTTCTGCTCCCAAGATTTTCTCGAAATCCTGTGCCAAAGGGTGAAGATGCTTGCAGGAAGCAAGTTTTAGAACTGGAGGAACACCGAAGGTCTTACAAGCTCCTGCGAAAGATATTTTTTCCCTCTCTGTCCCAGGAAACCAAGTGTAAGTGCTGAACTTCCTACAACTTCCTAAAAGTTCATCAGGTTTGGAGATCTTGCATTCCTAAAAGATTAAAGGATCCACGAGCCTACTGGATACTCTCTCAAGTAGCTGAGATTTTTAATTTTTTTTTTAACTGGATCGAGCCTCTGGGTTTGATCGTTGGGCCTTGCCCATTGTTGACATTCCAGACCTAGTTGTCTTTGAGGTCTATGGTTCTCTCTGCCAAAGCTTTCCTTCTCTTCCGTTGCACCCTCACCTGCGCTTAGAATTTATTGCCAAGGAAGCGGACAGAGCGTTGAGTTCTCAGGGCAGTCAAAATGTTCAGCTGGATGAAAAAGAATGAGAAGAAGACCCCAGAGGTCATCCGTACGGTTACCGAGGGCTTGAAGGACCTCTACAAGAGGAAGCTCCTTCCCGTGGAAGAGTTTTATCGCTTCCACGATTTTCACTCGCCGGCTCTGGAAGATGCAGACTTTGACAACAAGCCCATGGTTTTGGTGGTGGGCCAGTACTCCACCGGCAAAACCACCTTCATCAAATACTTGCTGGAGCAAGATATCCCCGGGAGCCGAATTGGTCCTGAACCCACCACAGACTCCTTCATCGCTGTCATGCACGGCGAAACGGAGGGAATCATACCAGGCAATGCCCTGATTGTGGACCCCAAAAAGCCCTTCCGAAAACTCAACCCTTTTGGAAACACCTTTCTCAACCGGTGAGTAACCTCTTCCCCCAGCACACACAATTGTTACCTGTTCCTTTCCCATTTTCCTGATATTTTTCAAGGTCTAGCTTTGAATGGAAGAGTCCCCAAGGTTTTGGGGCATTCATCATTCCAGAACAGGGCGTTGATTAATTTCGGTATGCCACGTGGCGCTGAATTTGGAAAATGTGTGTGTGTGTGTGTGTGTGTGTGTGTGTGTGTGTACCGACCACATATGGATAACTTGTACGCCCGTAGAACACTTCTGGTGACCGAGGTAGTATTTCTCTTTCCCTTCCTCCCTGCTTTTAATAAGTTAGATATGGTTGCCTCCACCACTCCAGAATAGAATAATAACACAGTTGGAAGGGACCTTGGAGGTCTTCTAGTCCAACCCCCTGATCAAGCAGGAGAAACTATTCCATTCCAGACAAATGGCTGTTCAATCTTTTTTTTTTTTTTTTTGAAGACCTCCAGTAATGGAGCATCTACAACTTCGGGTTGATTGTTGTCACTGTCGGGAAATTCCTCCTTAATTCTAAGTTGTTTCTCTCCTGGATTCGTTTCCATCCATTGCTTCTTGTCCTGCCTTCAGATGCTTTGAAGAATAGCTTGACTCCCTCTTCTTTGGGGCAGCCCCTCCAATCCTGAAACACTGCTATCATGTCACCCCTGAGCCTTCTTTCCTCTAGACTAGCTATACCCAGTTCCTGCAACCATTCTTCATGTGTTTGGGCTCCTAATCCTCTTGGTAGCTCGTCTCTGCACTCTTTCTGGAGTCTCCACGTCTTTTTAATCGTGAGATGACCAACACTGGATGCAGTACACTTAAGCGTGGCCTTACCAAGGCCTTAAAAAGCGGTGCTTTGAAGCATCACGCAACCACACGGTGAAATGGATGAGACCGGGAGACATTGACAGAGCCAAATGGAGCTTTCTGGCTGGGTAGGCTTATGTCTCCACTCGGGTGCCACACCCTAAGTCAGCCTCCCTGACAGCAGCTGTTAAATGGGACGAGTGGGAGCTGTTATCCCTGTAAAGCTAGAAGACATCAGAGTGGCAAATAGGGCGGAAAGGTAGGCAGGTGACCAGGTGAACAGTACTACATCACCGATGTGTTTTGGGGATCATAGGATTTGGAGTCCAACACATCTGAAACTCACCTTAGCACCTGAGGGCATGTCAAGTAGCAAGGGGTGGGAGTTGGTCAGAGGGAGATCCAACCTGGACGTAAAGAGGAATTTCCTGGAGGTGAGAATGATTCATCGGTGGACCTGCTGGCCGCCTGGAATTGTGGCTGCTCCATTGCTGGATATTTCCAAGAACAGACTGGACACCCATTTATCCAGGATGGTATAAAAACTCCTGCCCTGGGCAGGGCGGGAGGGTCAGACTAAAAGGCCTCCAGTGTACCTTCCAGACCGTGGATTCCATGAATAGTGCCAGATTTGGAAAAGGCATTGAAACTAGAGGATCTTTCTCTGTACAAAACATCTTCCAGGAAAGAAAGAAAAAACCCCACGTTCATATGCCTTTTTCGCCCCCCTAAAAGTAAAGCATCTTGGGGACCCCCAGAGAATGGAAACCCCTGTGATTTGATGCCTCGGCTTAGTTTCACAAGAGCTCCATTTTTAGCATATTTGTTTAGATAGGCTGGGCCGTGCTTCTTCCTCTGTCAAGGCGTTTTTTGCTTTTTTGTTTTTTTTAAAAAAACTTCAACTCCACCCTTTGCCCCACTCCCAAAAAATTTTGGCAGCTGTTGCTGCCCTTCTTTCTGGCTTTAGCTCTTCCCCCACGAAAAAAGACTTATCAGCTGGGACTCCGGAATTGGATTTAGACCTAACGAAAGCATTGCAAGAGTTGAAATCTGAAGACTGGAGGAACATAACACAGTGGACAGTCGACGGATGTGGTAGAAGGTGAAAAAAAGACAAAAATTGGTAGCATCCTCTTGATGTACAATAGGGATAGGGACAGAGATAGGATAGAATAAAATAGGATAGGGTAGGGTAGGGTAGGGTAGAATAGAATAGAATAGAATAGAATAGAATAGAATAGAATAGAATAGAATAGCAGAGTTGCAAGGGACCTTGGAGGTCTTCTAGTCCAACCCCCTGCTTAGGCAAGAAAGCCTACATCATTTCAGACAAATGGTTGTCCAAGCTCTTCTTAAAAGCTTCCACTGTTGGATCACCTACAACTTCTGGTGGCAAGTCATTCCACTGGTTCATTGTTCTAACTATGAAGAAATTTTTCCTTCGTTCTAAGTTGCTTCTCTCCTGGATTCGTTTCCATCCGTTGCTTCTCGTCCCCTGCCCTGCTTTGGAGAATAGCTTGACTCCCTCTTCTTTGGGGCAGCCCCTGAGATATTGGAAGACTGCTATTATCATGTCACCCCTAGTCCTTCTTTTCATTAGACTACTAGACATCCCCAGTTCCTGCAACCGTTCATCATATGTTTTAGCCTCCAGTCTCCTAATCACCTTTGTTGCTCTTCTCTGCCCTCTTTCTAGAGTCTCCACATCTTTTTTACATCGTGATTTACTTGTAAATAGAATAGAATAGAATAGAATTCTTTATTGGCCAAGTGTGGTTGGACACACAAGGAATTTGTCTTGGTGCAAATGCTCTCAGTGTACATAAAAAGAAAAGATACATTCATCAAGAGTCAAGAATCATCAGGTACAACACTTCATTGTAGTCATAGGGTACAATAAGCAATCATATGTACTAGAAAACAGTCAATATAGATCATAAGGATACAAGCGACAAAGTTACAGTCATACAGTCACAAGTGGGAGGGGATGGGCGATAAGGAGTGATGAAAAGATTAATAGTAATAATAGTGCAGACTTTGTAAATAGTTGGACAGTGTTGAGAGAATTAATTGTTTAGCAGAGTGATGGCGTTGGGGGAAAAACCGTCCTTGTGTCTAGTTGTTCTGGTGTGCAGGGCTCTATAGCGTCGTTTTGAGGGTAGCTTTCTGTCCTATCCTCAGGTGCTTTGGAGACTAGCTTGACTCCCTCTTCTTTGTGGCAGCCCCTCAAATACTGGAATGCTGCTCTCCTGTCTCCCCTGGTCCTTCTCTTCCCTAGACTAGCCAGGCCCAGTTCCTGCAACCGTTCATCGTATGTTTTAGCCTCCAAAGCCCTAATAGTCTTTGTTGCTCTTCTCTGACCTCTTTCTAAGAGTCTCAACATCTTTCTTACATCGTGGCGACCAGAACTGAATGCAGTATTCCAAGTGTTTTCATAGCTTTCAATTTTTAAAAAAAGAAGATTTTTTTTGGCGGCGTACTCTGATATCTTCTCGCTGCCCCTGAAATAATGAGAAAGGAAAAATCAGAATTATTAGTCCGCTACTGCTGGGCTCAAGGAACTGCAGGCCCCACCGTTGAGACCGGCGGCCGGTGCCAAAATTCCTGGGAAGCTTCAGCCCCGCTAATAAAGAAAGAACAGCTGCTTGTGGGGCAACGGAGGAGGAGGAGGAGGAGGAGCAGGGTGGCTCTTGTCCAAAATGCAGAACTGAGATCCGTCTCATCTGCCTGAGGTCGCACTGTCAAAAGGGAGGAGAGCAAAAACTGGCAGATGAAGCTGCAAAGGAACAATAGGAGAGTAACTGAGTGGGAAGGGACCTTGGAGGTCTTCTAGTCCAACCCCGCTGCTCAGGCAGGAAACCCTACAGATTTCAGACAAGTGCTTGTTCAATCTCTTCTTTAAAAACCTCCAGTGTTGGAGCATACACAACTTCTGGTGGCAAGCAGTTCCACTGGTTAATTGTTCTCACGGTCAGGAAGTTTCTCCTGAATTTCTAGATTGTTTCTCTCCTTGCTTAGTTTCCATCCGTTGCTTCTTTGTCCTGCATTCAGGTGCTTTGACACACACCCCTCCTCTTCTTTGGGCAAACCCCTCAAAAATACAGATGGTCCCCAACTTACGACCACTATGGAGCCTTAAATTTCTGTTGCTAAGTGAGACATTGGTCCAGTTAGGGGTTTTTTGCCCCATTTTGAAGACCTTCCTTGTCTGATTCGATCTAACTTTATTATGCCTCCTCCTCTTTTATTCCAGCTTGGAAAATAACTCCATATGTGGTTGTCATTATAATGATGTTTGCTGGTGTGTTTATCGCCTGCATACCCTGCCCCAATCCCAGGGGGCTGTTGATGGTTTTAGAGCAATGCACAGATGACTAAAGCATTCACCCTCCCTTTAAAAATAGATTCCTTAAAAACAGATTTATTTATTCGTTAAGAGAGAATTGATACGGCCACCCAACTCACTCGCTCACTCCGAGCTGCTTACAACGATAAAAACCCCACTACACAAAGCAATACACCTTTCCCCACCATCCTGGCGACAACAGTTAGATCAAATATTTGATGGGGGGTGGGGTCCATCTCATGCTGGGGACCCCAGACCCACTTTTGCAAAAGAAAGTGGGGGCCAATCTAAACCTTGGGGTGAAGGATGAAGTTTATTTATTTACTTATTTAGTATTTATTCATTCATTTATTTAGTATTTATTTGTTTGTTTGTTTAACGACCGTGTTTCCCTGAAAATAAGACCGGGTCTGATATTAATTTTTTGCTCCCAAAAATGCATTAGGGCTTATTTTCTGGTTAGGTCTTATTTTGGGGGAAAATACGATTCCAAATCCATTCGTCTGGTTGACAATCTTAACGGGCTTATTTTCGGGGAAGGGCTTATATTATGAGCATCCTGAGAAATCATGCTAGGGCTTATTTTCCAGTTGGGTCTTATTCTGGGGAAAATACAGGTCTAAATGCCCCTCTCTGGCTAGCGATCTTAACTGGGGCTTATTTTCAGGGAAATACAGTTCAAAATGCATCCATCTGGCTGACAATCTTAACTGGGGCTTACTTTCAGGGTAGGGCTTATATTATGAACACCCTGGAAAAATCATGCTAGGGCTTATTTTCCAGTTGGGTCTTATTCTCAGGGAAACAGAGTATCTAAATTGTATGCCACCCATCGCGTCAACGGTGACTCTAGAGCGGGGGGGGGGTCAACCTCAGATTTCATTGAGGGCCGCATCAGGGTTGAGTTTGACCTCAGGGGGCCGGGGTGGGCGTGGCCAGCTTGATGTCACTCGTGTCAGGGGGGGGCGCCTGGGGTGGACTGAGTGCTCTGCCAGTGAAAACGGGCTCCCGAGCTGCAGGCCGCATCCACATCCACACCGGGCCTTGAGTTTGACACCCCCGGCTCTAGAGCCTAGGCGGCTCAGAGGCTTTGAATAAAACGGAACCAATGGGATTTGACTCCATGCTTTTCCTTCTCTATAGGTTTATGTGCGCTCACTTGCCCAACCAGGTGCTCGAAAGCATCAGCCTTATCGACACACCGGGGATCCTGTCAGGAGCCAAGCAGCGGGTGAGCCGAGGTAAGGTAGAAGGTGGTGGGTACCTGCCCAGGTTCCTCCTGTCCCATTGGAGAGCGTGCCTTTTCTTCACCCTTGAGATGCTGGGGTTCAAGGCCAGTTGTCCAGGTTCCAAGTAATCTGTCCCTGGAATAAAAATCCAAGGCTGTCCAGTTCAGGGCTGGGACATCTGTGGCCCTCGACGTGGTTTAGAATTGCAGCTCCTGTCGTTCCCAACTCTTGACGTGCTAAGTCATATTTGATTTCGACCAAGATTTGCCAAGCTGTGTAAGGCAGAGTCCTTCCACAATGAGCCAGAAGCAGAATTACATCTGATTGTATTCATTTTCTGTATGTGTATATATCTATATGTCTATATCTATATCTATATATCTATATCTATACACACACACAGAGACAGTATATATCCCCTTCTTCTCCATAAATTCCCCTCCTTTCTAGCACTCCTTCACCTCCTCCTCCTTTTTCCCTTTCTCCTCCTACTATCTCCTCCTCCTTCTCATTCTTCCCTTTTTCCTTTCTCCTTCCTCTTCCTCTCTCTTCTCCTTCTTCCTTTTCTCTTCTTCTTCCTCCTCCTCCTCTCTCTTCTTCTCCTCCTCCTTCTCCTTCTTCCCTTTCTCTTTCTCCTTCTTCTTTCTCCTCTTCCTCCACTTCCTTCTTCTCCTTCTCCTTCTTCTTCCCTTTCTCCTCCTCCTCTTCCTCCTCCTCCTCCTCTTTAGCTTCGGGATGAGCAACCAGTAACCTTTTAGAACCTCAACTCACAGCAGTCTTCAGAGTTGTAGTAAAGTTGTATCTGAATGGTCACTGGTTCTTGAACCAAATCCCTGGGCCTCCGAAGCTTGAGAACCCATCCATCCTGCAGATATGTTTGGCCTTCTCTCCTTCTGCACTAATTCACACATGTCTGGAGTGTCCTTGACATCTCTGGGAATGTGAATAGCCCACCTCAGAGCCTTGTCTCTCTGCGGAGTCCCCTTCTCTCCCTTGCACATTCTGTTCCCACTCAAAACAGCCTTTGCAGCAGTTTCATTCCTGCCTTTACTAAATATTTCCTTACCCGGTGTGATTTATTTATTTATTTTACCCATGGAAGCAGAGATAACACGCAAGCAAGCCCTTTCCAATTTGGGAAAGCTTTCAGGAGCCACCAATGACCCAGGGACTATTTATCCAGTTAGCATTGGTAGAAGTTTCTAGAAATGGCAAGGAAGTGCTCAGTAGCGGTATTCAAATTTTTTTTACTACCGGTTCTGGGAGCGTGGCTTGGTGGGCGTGGCAGGGAAGGGTCTCCTGCTTGGGTGGGGGTTGGACTAGATGACCTACAAGGTCCCTCCCAACTCTGTTATTCTATGTTCACTGGAATGACTTGCCTTTGGACGTTGTAGGAGCTTCATTACTGGAGGCTTCCAAGAAGAGACTGGACTGCCATCTGTCAGAAATGGTGTAGGGTCTCCTGCTTGGGCGGTGGGTTGGACTAGATGACCTACAAGGTCCCTTCCAACTCTGTTATTCTATGTTCACTGGAATGACTTGCCTTTGGACGCTGTGGGAGCTTCATTACTGGAGGCTTCCAAGAAGAGACTGGACTGCCGTCTGTCAGAAATGGTGTAGGGTCTCCTGCTTGGGTGGGGGGTTGGACTAGATGACCTACAAGGTCCCTTCCAACTCTGTTAAATCTGTTAGCCTATTGGGGTTCCTCAACATCGTATGGAAATTCCGGATTTTATTTCTTTCGAAACCAACTTTTAAGACTGGATCGATATTTACTAGCAGGTGTAAAAAAAAAAACTCACTCTTTTTCTTCTGTCTTTTTGTTTAAGGGAATTGTTTTAATAATAACAGAATAAGAAAAATGAAAGGGACTTTGGAGGTCTTCCAGTCGATCCCCTGCTCAAGCAGAATAACAGAATAATAACTTCAAGTAGAGCGAACAAGTACACCTATGTTCTAGTTGTGGCCTTTTCAGGTTTTTAGCCTGCCAAGAGTTATGGGTAGGGTCATCCCGTTTTTGAAAAAAAAAAAAAAAAGAATTAATGGAAGCAAGCGAGAATAAGCTAAAAATGAAATGTTTACTTGTTTCAGCACGTCACGAGTGGCATGTTTGTTGCATTAAGGAAATCCATTGGATGCACTGATGGTTAAGTCTCTTTTTTGGCTCGCTCACTTTCTGTTTATGTTCTGCTTGGAGCAATATAGATTTGTCCAGGGAAGGAAACTAACTGCACAATAATGGAGACCAGAGTTTTGGTTGCTAACCAAACCATTTCACTGGGATGGTATAAGGCTGCTACCTTGGGCAGGAGGCTGGACTAGAAGATCTCCGAGGTCCCTTCCAGCCTTAGCCTTCTATGATTCTATGACTAGATGAAAGGTTGTAAGATGAGGATTACCTTGAATCAAAACTGCTTCCAGATGAGGATTTATTGAGGGATAATCGTGGCATATTCACTGATAGCCTGATAGATCGAAGAGCATCCAGGAAGATTAGGGGACTGGAGGCTAAAACCTACGATGAATGGTTGTAGGAACTGGGCCTGGCTAGTCTGGTGAAGAGAAGGACCATGGAAGACAGGATAGCAGCCTTCCAATATTTGAGGAGCTGCCCCAGAGAGGAGGAAGGGGTCAAGCTATTTTCCAAGGCACCCAAAGGCCTAACAAGGAATAATGGATGGAAACTGACCAAGGAGACATTCAACCTGGAAATAAGGAGAAAATTTCCTGACCGTGAGAACAACCAACCAATGGAACAGAAGTTGCATTCAGAAGTCGTGGGAGCTTCATTACTGGAGGCTTCCAAGAAGAGACTGGACTGCCGTCTGTCAGAAATGGTGTAGGGTCTCCTGCTTGGGCAGGGGGTTGGACTAGATGACCTACAAGGTCCCTTCCAACTCTGTTATTCTATGTTCAATGGAATGACTTGCCTTTGGACGTTGTAGGAGCTTCATTACTGGAGGCTTCCAAGAAGAGACTGGACTGCCGTCTGTCAGAAATGGTGTAGGGTCTCCTGCTTGGGCGGGGGGGTTGGACTAGATGACCTACAAGGTCCCTTCCAACTCTGTTATTCTATGTTCACTGGAATGACTTGCCTTTGGACGTTGTAGGAGCTTCATTACTGGAGGCTTCCAAGAAGAGACTGGACTGCCGTCTGTCAGAAATGGTGTAGGGTCTCCTGCTTGGGCGGGGGGTTGGACTAGATGACCTACAAGGTCCCTTCCAACTCTGTTAAATCTATTAGCCTATTGGGGGTTCCTCAACATCGTATGGAAATTCCGGATTTTGTGCTCTGGTTTGCCAGAGAAAGCCCAATGACATCCAGAGAAGGAGAGAAGCCATGCATTCTCCGTAGGTGTAAAAAAAAAAAACTCACTCTTTTTCTTCTGTCTTTTTTGTTTAAGGGGAATCGTTTTAATAATAACAGAATAACAGAAATGAAAGGGACTTTGGAGGTCTTCCAGTCGATCCCCCTGCTCAAGCAGAATAACAGAATAATAACTTCAAGTAGAGCGAACAAGTACACCTATGTTCTAGCTGTGGCCGTTTCAGATTTTTAGCCTGCCAAGAGTTATGGGTAGGGTCATCCCGTTTTTGAAAAAAAAAAAAAAGAATTAATGGAAGCAAGCGAGAATAAGCTAAAAATGAAATGTTTACTTGTTTCAGCACGTCACGAGTGGCATGTTTGTTGCATTAAGGAAATCCATTGGATGCACTGATGGTTAAGTCTCTTTTTTTGGCTCGCTCACTTTCTGTTTATGTTCTGCTTGGAGCAATATAGATTTGTCCAGGGAAGGAAACTAACTGCACATAAATCAGAGCTGAGTAAACATTCAGCCTAATCTTTACATCAGCTGCTGCTTCAATTGTCCAGTTCCTTGTTTGTTAACTTAAGCTTTCCAGGAGGAATATAAAATGACCCTTTTAAGAGAAATATAATACAGTGTTGTGACCGACTGTGTTGGGATGTTAAACTTCTTTTACACCAGTGGTACGCCAAGGAGCAAGCGGAATATTGAAAGGTACTAAGTGTCTCCTCGGTTGGTGAGTCACCCAACAGTTTTCTGAGAAAAGTCAGAAATGAATAGCGGATACAGATTTACAAGAGCAGTTAGGACAGAGGTCTAGTGTTGAAAGCACTAAGCTAGAAGCTAGGAGACAGTGAGTTCTAGTCCCGCCTTAGACATGAAAGCCAGCTGGGTGACTTTGGGCCAATCGCCAGGAGGCAGTGAGTTCTAGTCCCGCTTTAGGCATGAAATCCGACTGGGTGACTTTGGGCCAATCACCGGGAGACTGAGAGTTCTAGTCCCGCCTTAGGCATGAAATCCGACTGGGTGACTTTGGACCAATCACCGGGAGACTGAGAGTTCTAGTCCCGCCTTAGGCATGAAATCCGACTGGGTGACTTTGGACCAATCACCGGGAGACTGAGAGTTCTAGTCCCGCCTTAGGCATGAAATCCGACTGGGTGACTTTGGACCAATCACCGGGAGACTGAGAGTTCTAGTCCCGCCTTAGGCATGAAATCCGACTGGGTGACTTTGGACCAATCACCGGGAGACTGAGAGTTCTAGTCCCTCCTTAGGCATGAAATCCGACTGGGTGACTTTGGACCAATCACGGGAGACTGAGAGTTCTAGTCCCGCCTTAGGCATGAAATCCGACTGGGTGACTTTGGACCAATCACCGGGAGACTGGGAGTTCTAGTCCCGCCTTAGGCATGAAATCCGACTGGGTGACTTTGGACCAATCACCGGGAGACTGGGAGTTCTAGTCCCGCCTTAGGCATGAAATCCGACTGGGTGACTTTGGACCAATCACCGGGAGACTGGGAGTTCTAGTCCCGCCTTAGGCATGAAATCCGACTGGGTGACTTTGGACCAATCACCGGGAGACTGGGAGTTCTAGTCCCGCCTTAGTCATGAAATCCGACTGGGTGACTTTGGACCAATCACCGGGAGACTGGGAGTTCTAGTCCCGCCTTAGGCATGAAATCCGACTGGGTGACTTTGGACCAATCACCGGGAGACTGGGAGTTCTAGTCCCGCCTTAGGCATGAAATCCGACTGGGTGACTTTGGACCAATCACCGGGAGATGGTTATTGCTTAGAGGAGCAGAAAAGAAAAAACAACAACAACAGTGAAGCTGTCAGTGATCCAGAAATTTACTTCGAAATGGGAGAAATTCTAATTAGGGCAGACATGGAAAATAGTCGTGTTTGAAGGTGATGGGACCACACCCCGCTTTTTCTTCCAAGCTAGCTTGCTGCAGACGGGGCGCAAGAAAAAAAAACGCCGTGAGAAGTGCACCAAACTAGGAGGGAGCACCCAGCCCTGAGGCTGGCCTTGTCTCCGGGGAACGTGTGCGTTTCCACAGCCTGTTCCCACAAACCGTGTCCTTTGGCAGCCTTCCACCTTTATTCTTGCG
The DNA here is from genome assembly GCF_049901715.1 of Pseudonaja textilis. Classification (NCBI taxonomy): domain Eukaryota; kingdom Metazoa; phylum Chordata; class Lepidosauria; order Squamata; family Elapidae; genus Pseudonaja; species Pseudonaja textilis. The sequence goes on along the minus strand of NC_141999.1, from coordinate 23,058,718 downwards.
CCTTCAGGAAGCTGCTAGATGGCCGGAGGAGGATGGAAAGACACGCTAATAGACATACCAGCTTGTTCCAACCGGCTGTCTTTTGGATTTATAGACAGGTTCTCCAATCACGCAGGTTATGGTTCTCCCAAAGGTGTTTTTTTCCAAGAGGCAACTCATGGATTTTACGGGTTGTTGTTGTTGGTTTTTTTCTGAGCTGGAGAAGCTTCTTGGAGGAGAAGCAAAACAGCTTCAAAGGAACAAAAAAATCAGAAAGTCCAGACGCCTCTTCGAAAAAAGAAATCACCTTTGGGTCTTTTAGATTTGTTAAGCTATGGTTCCCAGTGGATGCAGCCCGTTTGGGGAAGGCAGGTGGCATCTTGGCTCAACAACGGTTGGAGCAGAGGGAATGGGATGGATGGACGTGGAACAAGCACAGGTGAAGATGAGACACCAAGGTAACGTTAAGGTCTGTCTAGAAAGAGTGCAAAGACGTTGCAAGAGAGATGATTAGGGGACTGGAGGTTACAACACGTGACAAACCATTGCAGGAATTGGGTATGTCCGGTTTGATGAAAAGAAGAACCAGGGGGTGACATGATAGTGGTCTTCCAATATTTGAAGGGCTGCCCCAAAGAAGAGGGAGTCAAGCTATTCTCCAAAGCAGGGGTCTGCAACCTTGGCAACTTTAAGACTTGTGGACTTCAACTCCCAGAGTTCCTCAGCCAGCAAAGCTGGCTGAGGAACTCTGGGAGTTGAAGTCCACAAGTCTTAAAGTTGCCAAGGTTGCAGACCCCTGCTCCAAAGCACCAGAAGGCAGGACAAGAAGCAACGGATGGAAATTAAGGAAGGAGAAAAGCAACCCGAAACTAAGGAGAAATTACCTCCAGAAGTTGTGAATTCTCCAACACGGGAAGTTTTTGTGAAGAGATTGGACAACCGTTTCTCTGAAACGGGATAGGGTTTCCTGCCTAAGCAGGGGGTTGGACTACAAGACCTCCAAGGTCCCTTCCAACTGTGTTATCCTAACTTCTGCCTTTGCTTCAATTCACCAGCCCTTCCTGGTACCCTCCCTAGCCTCTATGCAGTTTCCCTGTCTATTGATAAACCTCCTTCTCTTACCTAGATTTTTATTTATTTCCTGCCTTTATTATTTTTTATAAATAATTCCAAAACAGGGAACCCACACGCCGCTCCTTCCTCCTCCTATCTCCCCCACAACAGCTACTCTGTGAGGTCATTGGGGTGGAGAGAGATCGGCTTTGTGGGGATGCTCTGGGGGTGAGATTTCTCTGCAGCCCACCAAAATTTTCTCACGGCCCACCAGTTGGTGACGGCTGCTTTATACCATTTCAGACAAACGGCTGTCCATTTCTCCTTAAAAACCTCCAGTGACAGAGCATCTACAACTTCTGGAGGCAAGTTGTTCCACTGGATCATTGTTCTTACTCTTAGGAAGTTTCTCCATAGAATAGAATAATAGAACTGAATAGAATTAGAATTGGAATTGGAATTAGAAAGATTAGAATTAGAATGATTAGAATTAAGACATAAGACATAAGAATTTATTTGTCATTACACTCGCAAGCGGGTGCAACGAAATGAGGTGCTCTTCCACAAGTAAAACTGGACAACACCATTGAAAGAAAAATAAAAACTAAACACAACAGACCATACAATAATCTCTATACAATTTAAAAATGTAAATACCCCATTACTCTCAGCCATTAAATTCCACAAAAATCTTATGACCCTGCATTCAAACTCAAAGCTGCCCTTGGATAAAAACTGTTCTTAAATCTAGTCGTCCTTGTTCTTAATACCCTGAATCTCCTTCTCGATGGTAATAGTTCAAAGAGCTGATGTCCCGGATGAGAGGAGTCATTCAATATATTAAATATCTTCCTCTTACATCTATTCCTATACCGTTCTTCCAAAGAGGGGAGTGAGCAGCCAATGATGTTTTGGGCCATCTTAATCACCCTCTGATTTGCCTTTTTCTCTGCCACTGTGCAGCTCGAGAACCATACACGGAGACAGTAGGATAATCTACTCTCAATTGAACTCCGATAGAAGGTAGTCTAATTAGAATTATTAGAATTAGAATTATTAGAATTAGAATTATTAGAATTAAAATTATGATCAGAATTATTAGAATTAGAAGAGTTGGAAGGGACCTTGGAGGTCTTCTAGTCTAACCCCCTGCTAAGGCAGGAGACCCTATCCCATTTCCTTAACTCCAGGTTGCTTCTCTCTCCTTGGTTAGTTTCCATCCGATGTTTCTTGTCTTGCGTTTCTGTAAGGAGATCCCAGGGAAGAAGCTGTCCTGGACCGCGAAGCCAACAGGTTCCAGCCTGCTTCCCCCATGCGGACAAAGCGGGATATATTGACCTTCCCTCGGATGTTCACATTCCTCCACTCTCCCCTCCCCTTGGAACCCCGAGTTCGCTCTCTAGGAGGGTTGGGTTGGGTTGGAGTGTTCCTCTCCGGCCTCTTCCTTCTCCTAGGAAGTCCCGTAGAGACGCTTATCTCCAGATTTCAGGCTAAAAGTATGCTGAGAATCTGGACGTGGCCCCACCTCGGGCTGCAGAGGCAGGGAAGGACTGCTCGCCCGGTCAATTTTGGTCTTGTTTATCACGACCGCTTGCCAGGAATTTGCATCCTCATGGACGAGAGTTTCCCCTTGCTTTCTTGGCAAGAGGCACGTCCACTCTGGTATTCAAGAGCAGCCTCCTCCGTCAAGCAGGCCAGGGGTGCGTTTCAAATATTTTTACCACCGGTTCTGTTATGTCCTGAGGACTCTAGGAGTTCTCACTCAGGTCCATTCACTTTGCGGGGGCGTTTTCCCCTTCACCCATTGGTTGGTTCTCCCCAGCAGCCAGCTATAAAAGCAGGCTGCGGGGTCCAACCAGTTGCTGATCGCTGCGAGCCAGTTCCAGGCGTGGCAAGCACGGTCAGCCCTTTATTGTTATAATAAAGTATTGTTGCACTCATGCTCTGGTTCAGCCTCTCTTTTCCCAAACTTAACAGGTTCGGTGGGCGTAGCTTGGTGGGCAGGCTTCGTGTGCGCGTGCGCATGATTTGCACGCACGCGCACGCCAAACGTGCACTTTGCGCAGGTGCAGAGGCTTTCCGACTCGCCTCCTGCAATCTTGTGACTCTCCCGGTCGCTTCAGCAGCTGCCAACTGTGCATGGCAATCGGTTGCGCTTCAAAAGCAAGGGATAAAAGTGAGCATGGGAGCCCCGAGCTTAGTATGGGGTGGGCCCAACAGCAGAGCATGGCGCGAGTGCAATGTACGACCTGCTGAGCTGCCCAGACAGCTGCGCAGCTCTGCGTGCAAGCGCGCAGCGGTTGGAAAAGCCCTTTTTTCCTGCTTTTTGAGCTGCAGCTGTGTCGCGCAAAGCAGCTGTGGTTGAAAAAGGCAGGAAATAAAGGTCAGGTAAGAACCTGGGCAGGTGGGTGGGCGCAAACAGCAGCAGACATAGAATCGGTTCTATGTCTGCTGTTCTTCAGAGCTACCGGTTCTCCAGAGGGGGACAAAACTGGTAGAATCCCACCCCTGTACTGAGGGCTCCTGACCGGTGCATTGTCATTTTTTTAAATTAAAATGCCACGCCCACCAAGCCACAGAGCCAGCAGTAAAAAAAAATTTGAATCCCACCGCTATCTCCAACCTTGGCACCTTTAAGACTTGTGGACTTCAACTCCCAGAATTCCTCAGCCGGCGAAGCTGGGAGTTGAAGTCCACAAGGCTTAAAGGTGCCAAGGTTGGAGACCCCTGCTCCATGGGAAAACGCAGGCCTGGTGCCCTGCCAACTCCGTGCCAGGAGAATGTCTCGTTCGTGCCAAAAGCAGAGGAGGAAGAGGTTGTTTACAGGGCAAGACGCCTGATGCATCGCTGCAAAGCTAGTAACTAGGAAACGAGTGTGGGCGAGGCATGGTCCCATGCTCAGGGCTTGACTAAATAAAACTAAATAAATAAATAAATAAAGGGGTGTCCAGCCTGATATCTGATTCTGCGCTTTTATTAACTTCCCAAAAATTATACACTTTTTTTAAAAAAAAAAAATGGACAGCAGCCCCACCAAAGGTGGTCAAATCGAGGGAATCAGGGAACTGGTTTGGTCTAAGTGGTAAAACATCAGGGTTAGAAAGCAGGAGGCTGTGAGTTCTAGCCCCACCTTAGGCATGAAAGTCAGTTGCATAATTGCGGGCCAATCACCGGGAGACGGTGAGTTCTAGTTCTGCGTTGGGCATGAAAGCCAGTCGGGCAAGTCACACACTCTCAGCCCAATCCAAGCTTGTTGTGAGAAAAATAGGAGGAAGGAGTATTTTGTACATTCGCCACCTTGAGTTACTTATGATAAAGATGGCGTAGCTTGTCCTGAATTTGACTTGGTAAAAATCTCTCTGTGTGTCTCTGTCTCTGTCTGTCTGTCTGTCTGTCTCTCTCTCTCTCTCTCTCGTTCTCTCTCTCTCACTCTCTGTCTCTCTCTGTCTCTCTGTTTCTGTCTCCGTCTCTCCCTCTGTCTCTTTCTTCCTCTCCCTCTCTCTCCCTCTTCCTCTCTTCCTCTCTCTCTTCCACTCTTCCTCTCTCTGTCTCTCTGTCTCTCTGTCTCTCCCTCTCCTTCTCCCTCTCCCTTCCTCTCTCTCTTTCTCTTCCTCTCTCTCTCTCTCCTTCCCTCTCCCTCTCTTCTCTCTCTCTCTCTCTCTCCCTGTCTCTCCCTCTCTTCTTCTCCCTCTCTCTTCCTCTCTCTCTCTCTCCCTCCCTCTCCCTCTCTTCCTCTGTCTCTTTCTTCCTCTCTCTCTCTCTTCCCCTCTCTTCTTCTCCCTCTCTCTTCCTCTCTCTCTCTCTCCCTCCCTCTCCCTCTCTTCCTCTGTCTCTCTCTTCCTCTCTCTCTCCCTCCCTCTCCCTCTCTTCCTCTGTCTCTCTCTTCCTCTCTCTCTTCCTCTCTCTCCCTCTTCCACTCTTCCTCTCTCTCTCTCTCTCTCTCTGTCTCTCTCTTCCCGTCTCTCTCTTTCCTGTAACTCACTGGTATTTTTACTGTACAATTTCACTGAGCTGCACCCTCTGTGGTCTGTAGAACAGGACGAATCCTTCCCTCCTCACCTACCCACGTATTCGTCCCCCACTATGGATTACAACGTTGTTGTCTACCAAGGAAGCACAAAAGGCCTGCCACAGGTTTGCCAGCCTGGGCCTGCCTGCCAGCTGCCCTATTTATTGGCTCCTTCACCTGTACGGTGACGGACCCAGGCACGGGCTTCCTAAGAACAAGAACGAATCCCTTTTTACGAGTCGATACGTGCCAGATCCACCTCTTGCCCGCCCATTTCCCCCGAAGCCTTGCTGTCTGTCAAAGGTATTGGGATCCTTGCGTGCACAGAAAACCTCCCCGTACGCCTCAAAATGCCATTTGAGGACACCCTATCAGCACGTTAACAGCCGTACGTTCAGCCCAAATTCAACAGGTAAAGCCTGAGAGATGCAACGATGCTCCAGATGGGAGCCTTCCTTTTCTGTTAGGTTGTGCTCACCCATCCTTCGCTTCTGGGGACTTGCAGGCTGGTGTCCAAACAATTGTTGTGTATATTTTGTTGTTAGCAAAGGACGGCCTCGCTTTTTCCCCCCACCCGCATTAAGTTTTCTATTTGCAAAGGAATTCATCACCGGGCCTCTCTCCTAAATGAGGTGAGATCTGTTTCACCTTTTGTTCACGTCCGTTAATCTTCTGTCTTTCCCAACCTTGTTCTGGTTATCACCTGAACGCTCCCTGCACCCTGGAACCCGACTTGCTTATCTCATTGGGCATCAAGTGTGTCCTTCCTAAATCAAACAGGAAATCTAGAATTTCAAAATAGATCCATCAGTTGAGAGCACAGGCCCATACAGGAAAAATAAACAGCACCCCAATGAAGCTGCTTGATCAAGACAAATAAAATTACAGTGCATGAGTCTAGTGGGGAAGGCACCTGGTTAGAAAGCAGAAGACAGTGGGTTCTAGTTCCACCTTAGGCATAGAAACTGACTGGGTGACTTTGGGCCAATCACCAGGAGACTGGGAGTTCTAGTTCCTCCTTAGGCATGGAAGCTGAATGGATAACTTTGGGCCAATCACCAGGAGACTGGGAGTTCTAGTCCCTCCTTAGGCATGGAAGCTGAATGGATAACTTTGGGCCAATCACTAGGAGATTGGGAGTTCTAGTCCCTCCTTAGGCATGGAAGCTGAATGGATAACTTTGGGCCAATCACCAGGAGACTGGGAGTTCTAGTCCCTCCTTAGGCATGGAAGCTGATTGGGTGACTTTGGGCCAATCACTAGGAGACTGGGAGTTCTAGTCCCTCGGGCATGGAAGCTGAATGGATAACTTTGGGCCAATCACCAGGAGACTGGGAGTTCTAGTCCTGCCTTAGATATGGAAGCTGAATGGATAACTTTGGGCCAATCACCAGGAGACTGGGAGTTCTAGTCCCTCCTTAGGCATGGAAGCTGAATGGGTAACTTTGGGCCAATCACCAGGAGACTGGGAGTTCTAGTCCTTCCTTAGGCATGGAAGCTGATTGGGTGACTTTGGGCCAATCACCAGGAGACTGGGAGTTCTAGTCCTTCCTTAGGCATGGAAGCTGATTGGGTGACTTTGGGCCAATCACCAGGAGACTGGGAGTTCTAGTCCTTCCTTAGGCATGGAAGCTGATTGGGTGACTTTGGGCCAATCACCAGGAGACTGGGAGTTCTAGTCCTGCCTTAGATATGGAAGCTGAATGGATAACTTTGGGCCAATCACCAGGAGACTGGGAGTTCTAGTCCTCCTTAGGCATGGAAGCTGAATGGGTAACTTTGGGCCAATCACCAGGAGACTGGGAGTTCTAGTCCTTCCTTAGGCATGGAAGCTGATTGGGTGACTTTGGGCCAATCACCAGGAGACTGGGAGTTCTAGTCCTTCCTTAGGCATGGAAGCTGATTGGGTGACTTTGGGCCAATCACCAGGAGACTGGGAGTTCTAGTCCCTCCTTAGGCATGGAAGCTGAATGGGTAACTTTGGGCCAATCACCAGGAGACTGGGAGTTCTAGTCCTTCCTTAGGCATGGAAGCTGATTGGGTGACTTTGGGCCAATCACCAGGAGACTGGGAGTTCTAGTCCCTCCTTAGGCATGGAAGCTGATTGGGTGACTTTGGGCCAATCACCAGGAGACTGGGAGTTCTAGTCCTTCCTTAGGCATGGAAGCTGATTGGGTGACTTTGGGCCAATCACCAGGAGACTGGGAGTTCTAGTCCCTCCTTAGGCATGGAAGCTGATTGGGTGACTTTGGGCCAATCACCAGGAGACTGGGAGTTCTAGTCCTTCCTTAGGCATGGAAGCTGATTGGGTGACTTTGGGCCAATCACCAGGAGACTGGGAGTTCTAGTCCTTCCTTAGGCATGGAAGCTGATTGGGTGACTTTGGGCCAATCACCAGGAGACTGGGAGTTCTAGTCCTGCCTTAGATATGGAAGCTGAATGGATAACTTTGGGCCAATCACCAGGAGACTGGGAGTTCTAGTCCCTCCTTAGGCATGGAAGCTGAATGGGTAACTTTGGGCCAATCACCAGGAGACTGGGAGTTCTAGTCCTTCCTTAGGCATGGAAGCTGATTGGGTGACTTTGGGCCAATCACCAGGAGACTGGGAGTTCTAGTCCTTCCTTAGGCATGGAAGCTGATTGGGTGACTTTGGGCCAATCACCAGGAGACTGGGAGTTCTAGTCCCTCCTTAGGCATGGAAGCTGAATGGGTAACTTTGGGCCAATCACCAGGAGACTGGGAGTTCTAGTCCTTCCTTAGGCATGGAAGCTGATTGGGTGACTTTGGGCCAATCACCAGGAGACTGGGAGTTCTAGTCCCTCCTTAGGCATGGAAGCTGATTGGGTGACTTTGGGCCAATCACCAGGAGACTGGGAGTTCTAGTCCTTCCTTAGGCATGGAAGCTGATTGGGTGACTTTGGGCCAATCACCAGGAGACTGGGAGTTCTAGTCCCTCCTTAGGCATGGAAGCTGATTGGGTGACTTTGGGCCAATCACCAGGAGACTGGGAGTTCTAGTCCTTCCTTAGGCAAGAAAGCCAGCTGGGTGACTTTGACCCAGTCATTCTTACACACACTAGTGACGTTGTGCACAAATTTCAACAGCGGAGACATTGAAGCACAAATGTCAGCGTTGCAGAAATCAAAAGAAATCTGTCTGGCTGAGCTCAGCCATTTCTTAATAGTTGGCTTTGTCGTTTTTTGTTTTAATTTAACCTCTTGTCTTTTATAAACCAGCTGTGTCCTATTATAAACTTTTGTAACTGTTTTCAGTCAGTCCTAATGTGCTTGGCAAGTCTCTGTTGATAAATTTTTTGCACAAAGTTATATACTGTTACGTACAATTACTGTGTGTCCTAGTTTTCTTTTTTTCATCCCTCAATATTTTTATCTTGTGGGAAGGGTCCAAACCTTCGGGTTTTTTTTTTCTTTTCTTTAAGACTAAATATTTTTCCTTGGCAAGTTTCCGTCCCATCCATTTAGAAGCCTTAAAGGGGGGGCTGTCAACTTACAAGGGTTCATTTAGTGACCAAAGTTACAACAGCACTGAAAAAAAGCGAATTAGGACCCCCTTTTTTCACGCTTATGACATTGCAGCTCGTCGCGTGATCAAAATTCAAATGTTTGGCAACTGACTTGTATTTACGGTGGTCGCAGGGGTCCTGCAGGGGTCCTGGGATCTCCTTTGGCGACCTGCTGACAAAGGAATTTTACAGGAAAGCCACAACTGCAGTGATTCACTTAGCAACGGTGGCAAAGAAGGTCGTAACGTGGGGCAAAACTCACTTAACGACTGTTTCACTCAGGAATGTTGTGCTCCTTTGTGGTCACAAGTCAAGGACTATCTGTATTTGCCCCTCCTCCTCTTCCTATTATACGAGTGAAGAAAAAGTAAAAAAAATAAGAAACACCACATTTTCCAGCATACAATTATTTTCCAGCTATCCTTCCTCAGTTCCCCCCAGGCCAAATCTTCCTGCTTCGTGCAGCTCCGAACTATCTGGAGTCCAAAAACTTTCTGCACCCCCGAGGACTGGCATTGGGAGCAGGTCAGGGCCCCACCGCCCCCACCGCAGTGTGAGCTCCTGGGGGGCCCTGGCCACAATGCGAATACTGCAGCCAAACCAGGTTTCCTTTGGAACCTTGCCAGGGTCCAAGGAATGTTAAAACAATCAATATCCTTGCGTCCTTGCCTACCTACGTAAAAAAAATCCTGCCATTTTTTAAAAGTCGAAAGGAAACGCCACGGCTGACGGCAAAGCCTGTGTGGCTGTGCTCTCCGTTTCCTGCAGCGGAGGCTCCTGAATGCAGAAATGTTCATTTGTGAAAAGAGCAGCTCCGGCTTTCGTTCTTGGAAACTCTGGTTTTCATCCTTAGGCTCCCCTTTCCTCTCCTCGGAGTTCCAACAGCATGAGTCAGCTTGGATTTTATCTTTTGAGTAGCGAGGAGAGAACAACAACACACTGCACACACACACACACACACACACACCCAAAGGTGCCAACCTCTCAATCAATCAATCAATCAGAATAGAACTGGAAGGGACCTTGGAGGTCTTCTAGTCCAGCCCCCTGCTCAAGCAGGAGACCTTATACAATTGGAGACAAGTGGCTGTCCAGTCTCTTCTTAAAAACCTCCAGTATTGGAACGCCCACAATTTCTGGTGGCAAGCAGTTCCACTGGTTAATTGTCCTCACTGTTAGGAAATTTCTCCTCAATTCCAGGTTGCTTCTCTCCTTGATCCGTTTCCATCCGTTGCTTCTTGTCCTGCCCTCAGGTGCTTTGGAGAATAGCTTGACTCCTTCTTCCTTGGGGCAGCCCCTCAAACACTGGAATTACCTATTATCTAGTATGCTATTATCATGTCCCCTGTAGTCCTACTTTTCTCCAGACTAGCCAAACCCAAATCCTGCCGCCGTTCCTCATATCTTTCAGTCTCCAACCCTTTAATCATCCTACTTGCTCTTCTCTGCACTTTTCCCAAAAGTCTCAACATCTATTTTGTAACGTGGTGACCAAACCTGGTTGCAAAATATTCTAAATCTGGCCTTACGAAAGATGTATAAAGTTTAAAAAGACTTTATCAAAACGTATAAAGTCACTTTTTTTTTTCCTTCCTTCATTCCAAGTTGCTTCTCTCCTTGATTAGTTTCTGTCGTATCGCCGATACGGACAAAAGACGCGAGGCCAGTGACTGGGTTCAGCTCATTTATTGGTGGGAAACACAAGTGTGGTCAGTGGGGAAAAACCGCGGCTTAAATGGATTTGGTGTCGGGCGCTGCGGCCAATGACAACCGTTCGAATCGCCCGCGATTGTCTCAGCCAATCGCGGTCGATTCCGAACGGCCAATCAGTGCCGCGCGCTCGACCAATCCGGTGGCTGCGCGCTTTGACCAATCCGGGCTGCCGGATTTCGAGAATGGTAATGTCCGTACAGAACAGTTTCCATCCGTGGTTTTTTTTTTTAGTCCTGCTTTCTTTGGTGTTTTGGAGAATCATTTGACTTCTTTGTGGCAGCCCCCTCAAACACTAGAATACTGTTATCGTATCACCCCCTCATCCTTCTTTTCTCTAGACTGGCCATGCTCTTCTTAAAAACCTCCAGTGTTGGAGCAGCCACCATTTCTGGAATCAACCCGTCCCACCAATCGATTGTCCGTCCCCCGCGTCCCCGTCCCCGCCGTTAGGAAGTTTCCTGCTTGATTCCAGAGATCTCAATCTCTCCAGGTTCTTCCAGCTGAAGCCAAACACATGCCAATGATTTACGGGACCTTTCTCGACCTCCGCTTCCCTTCCAGGTTCAAGAATCCTTTTGGTGGACCAAGATAAGGCTGCTGCCCGGCCAACCCCTTCCACCCCCCCTTCCACCCCGCTCAGCCTCTTATTTAGATCTCCCATCTTTATGAGTTTTTCTTTAATCGGTCAGAACAATGAGGCCCTTGGCTCAAACTTTCCTCTGGAAGGAGCCGGCTTCCTTTTTTGGTGCTGTGAAGCTGCAGGCCCTCTGAACTTCGGCTGCCAAGAGGCAGGCAAAGCTGGTGGCTCGGCTCCAGCAACGGAGGGAGGGAAGGAGCCCAGCCCCATCCATGGAAAATCTGCTTCATGGGACAGGAAAGGGGGTATCCACGTTGGTGCGAGGGGAAGGAACTGTACCAGAACACCGTCTTGCTGGATGTTTCCTTTCCCCCACACACAAACACACTTTTTCTCTGTCTAAACAAAAGTGGGCTCTGGGTTTTTTAAAACAGACGCCGAGGAACGGCGGGCGTGTTGGCTCCATCAAGTTGAGCTAACGTCTTGATTCCTCTTTTGCTCGCGGCTGGTTAACTCTTCAGGCTCACCTGAGTGGTGCAAAGCGTGTGTGTGTGTGTGTGTGTGTGTGTGTGTGTGTGTGTGTGGAGCCCAGAGAGGGAAGGATATACGACAGGGGTCCCCAAACTTGGCAACTTTAAGACTTGTGGACTTCAATCTACGCTTACACAACAACACGTGAACAGCATGGCATCAATATATCATATATTTTAGGATAGCATAGTATATTGAAATAAAAAAAAAAACGTGGGGGAAAAAAAAAAGGACTTGTGGACTTCAATTCCCAGAATTCCCCAGCCAGCATCTTTTAAAACTTGTGGACTTCAGCTCCCAGAATCCCCCAGCCAGGCTGCTTTGATGGGGGGCGGGGCTTCAACTAGAATTCCCCAGCCAGCCTGCTTTAAGAAGCATGCCCTTCAACTCCCAGAGTTCTCCAGCTAGCTTGAAGACCATCAGCAATTCATTGGCCTCCTCTTCCTCCTCCTCCTCCTCTTCCTCTTTCTCCTCCTCCCCTCCCCAAACCTCTCTCCCTTCTAGACTGAAGATGTTGCCCCAGTTGAGTAATAAAACATCTGCAAGAAAACCACCAAGCTCAGGGGGCGTCAAAGAGCCCACTGATGGCCATACCCTGGTCCAGATCAACAAGCTTTTTAGATCAGGGGTCTCCAACCTTGGACACTTTGAAGACCTGTGGACTTCAACTCCCAGAAAGCTGCCTGGAGAATTCTGGGAGTTGAAGTCCCACAAGCCTTAAAGTTGCCAAGTTTGGAGACTTCTGGTATATCTGACATCCCCTATCTCCGATCTACCCCACGGTCCTTTCCACACTTCCAAGAAGGCTCCGCGCGCCCTTTTCTCTCTTTTTGTTTTTCATTTTTTATTCGTCTTTTTTTTTTCATCTTCTGACCACGCGCCCCGTTTTGGCTCCCAGGGAAATGCAGGAAGGCTTACTAGGCCCCAAAGCTGTGCGCGCACGCACTCACATTTGCTGCAAACCAGTGGTGGGACTATTGGAAACCCACCTGTCAACTCATAAAACATTCCTCTGCCTATTTTAACAGTTGCCATGAGAAAAAAGGGGGCGGGAGGAAATCTGGAAGAGTAGTTTGAAAGCGACAGTACATTCCAACTCTTCTCTTTAAAAGATTGTAACCAAACTACCATAGTATTTTTCCCCGTGAATATATTAAATATATTAATATATTAAATATATTTAATTGGAGAATGGGATTGATGACACCCAGCCCATGACTTATGACACACCCAGAGGGGAGGGGGAAAACGGGCTCACGGGGGACTGTAAATGACGTAGGCCAGAGTTGACTCCATACTCCATATATTAGGGCTGTGCCAGTCTGTCGCTGGAAGTTTTTTGAAGTTTGGCTCGAGAATCATGATTTAATTAGGGCGATTGCCAGAATCCTGACACCGCCACTGCTTCTGAAGCCTAGTGCTCTACAGCAGAGGCCTCCACTCCTGCCCACTTTATGTCTTACGGACCTGGCATGGGAGGAATTCTGGGAGTTGAAGTCCACAAGTCTCAAAGTTGGCCAAGATGGCAGACCTCTCCAATAGAGCGCACGAGGCTTTGGGAGATGGAAAAAAAAGGGTGGGGGGAATTAAAAAACGAGTTTGTGCTTTGAACGGGTGTAGGAAACGACCCTCTTATTCCGCAAGGCTCTTCTTTCCTCCACAGGCTACGACTTCCCGGCCGTGCTCCAGTGGTTTGCCGAGCGTGTGGACCTCATCATCCTGCTCTTTGACGCCCACAAGCTGGAGATTTCGGACGAGTTCTCCGAGGCCATCCGGGCCCTCAAGGGCAACGAGGACAAGATCCGGGTGGTCCTGAACAAGGCCGACATGGTGGAGACACAGCAGCTGATGCGGGTCTACGGCGCCCTGATGTGGTCGCTGGGCAAAGTGTTCAACACCCCCGAAGTGCTGCGTGTCTACATCGGGTCCTTCTGGTCGGAGCCCCTGATGATCTCTGACAACCGACGGCTCTTTGAGCTGGAGGAGCAGGACTTGTTCACGGACATCCAGAACCTGCCCCGGAATTCTGCCCTGAGGAAGCTCAATGACCTGGTCAAGAGAGCCCGATTGGTCAGGGTAAGTGAGCGAGAAGCGGAAAGGAGGAAGGGAAAAGTCAGGAAGAAATCGTTAAGGGGAACCACGGATTGAATCCACCATTGTTAAGCAAATCACTGCCGTGGTTCAATGAATCATAGGGATCTTTAAGCGAATCCGGCTTTGCTCGTTGGAAGCCGGCTGGCTCACACACGGCAGTCACATAAACCCAGGATTGCTGCAACCCTTGTTAAATCCATGCCAGGTGCCAAGCGCCTGAATTTTTGACCTTGAGGATGCTTGCCAGGACCGGTAAGTGGGAGGACCCAAGCCACTGTCTTCAGGGCCGTTGTAACTTGGAACGGTCACTAAATGAACAGTTGTAAGTCGAGGGAGACCTCTACTCAGTTCTACCGAAACACGGAAAAAGGAAAAGGAAAAAAATATATATATCGGCCTTTGGCCCATGAAGGCTTCCATTGTAGTGATGAATATTCCGCTGAATCTTTCTTGACCACGGGTGGAAGATTTGCATTCCAATGGAACCGGAGGGGCAAAACGTGTCCTGGGCATTAAGGAAAAATCTTTCCTTCAGCGTGCAAAAAAAAATAAAATAAAGATGGAGAAAGACGAGGCCATCCGGCACAGGGGCAGGAAGAAAACAAGGCAGTTCGGTTAAGGAGATAAAAAGGAGGGTAGCAATAGCCCTTAGACTTAGATACCGCTTCTCAATACTTTATCGCCGTCTCTAAGCGGTTTGCAGAGGCAGCCTCTTGTCCCCAACAATCAGGGTCCTCATTTGACCCACCTGGGAAGGATGGAAGGCTGAGTCCAACTTGAGCCGGTCAGAATTGAACCACTGGCAGTTGGTAGAGTTAGCTTGCAATGCAGAAATCTAACCACTGTGTACCATGAAGGGGAGGGAGGGAGGGAGGGAGGAAGGAAGGAAGGAAGGAAGAAAGGAAGGAAGGAAGGAAGGAAGGAAGGAAGGAAGGAAGGAAGGAAGGAAGAGCAACAAGACTTATATACTGCTTTACAGCACTTTATAGCCCTCTCTAAGCGATTTACAGAGTCAGCCTCTTGCCCCCAATAATCCAGCTCCTCATTTTGCCGACCTTGGAAGGACGGAAGGCTGAGTCAACTTTGAGCTCTTTCAAGATCAAACTCCTGGCAGCGGGCAGTGGGCAACTCCTGCAATGCGGCGTTCTGACCACGGCACCATCACGGCCAGTACAGCAATAGCACTTAGACTTATATACTGCTTTATAGTGCTTTACAGCCCTCTCTAAGCGGTTTACAGAGTCAGCACGTTGCCACCCCAACAATCTGGGTCCTCATTTTACCGACCTGGGGAGGACAGCAGGCTCAGTCAACCTGGAGCCTGGTGAGATTCGAACTTCCAAATTGCAGGCAGCCGCCAGGCCGCAGAAGTAGCCTGCAGTACTGCACTCTAACCACTGCACCGCGGCTCATACAAATAAACGTTCCTTGACTATGGAGAAAGTAGAGAGATGGTGCCAATGGAAAAAGCCTGGCTCTTAATTAGAGATGAAGAGATAATTAAGATACTAGACTGTGCAGAAATGTATAGGCTTATAATTGACGATCAAACTAAAAGAAGACACAGGATATTACCAAACATGGAACTTATTTTACCAGCTGTTGGGGGGGAAAGGGGTGGAGAGTAAGAAGGAAATCTGCATTGTTAAGCAAATTCAATACCCAGACAACACGATGTTTATCAAGCACTAAGAAATGTCATTAACAGAAAATTGATAAAGATTTATTTTAAAAAGGGAAAGGAAATAGCGTGGCTCTAAGCCTTGGCCCGAAAGAGGCAATTGCACTCAGGCAGAGCTAGAAAAGAGATCTTGTCCTCGGAGAGAAGTTTAGGCTGCCAAAGTCCAGCATGTGTCTCTTGTGAAAGAATGGCAGGATGGATATTCTTTGGCGACAGAATTCTCTGGGCCAAAAGAGAAGACCAGGGGTTGCTTCATCAACCCTGGAAGAGCAAGGCTGGACCAAGGGAACCCCAGTTCTAGCAGCCTTGCTCAAGGGAAGGCCTCCTACCCCCCAAAATAAGACCCAGTCTTATATATTTTTTTGCCACCAAAACAAAACAAAACACCAGGTCCTATTTTCGGGGGACGTCATCCACTGACTAACCTCACTTGTGCGTGTCGCCCCCGGCCTCCTTTTTGCAACCAGAGGCCTTCAGGAACGACTTCTTCTGCGGCCAAAAAGGCTTTCCCGAAGGCTTCTGCAGCCAATAATAGAGCTCTGGATCGATCCGTAGCTTTGTTATCACCTACAGAGGCCTTCAGGAAAGTCTTGCCAGCTTTGCTGGCTGCAGAAAAAATGGCCTGACAAGGCAGGTGTTGCAGTGTGCGAGGCCTGGCTACAACTGTCCACAGTTAAGTAGTAGGGCAGCTCTACATCCTCCCATCCCCACCTTAGCTTAATTTTTACCCGGGCACTCTGGAGTAGGCGGGATCTTAATTAGGGCTTATTTTGGGGGGTAGGGCTTAAATTGGGCACACATGTAAAAATCAAAGTAAGGCTTCCTTTCAGGGTAGGTTGTATTTTGGGGGAAACAGGGTAGCAAGGATTCACGGGTGAAGGAAAAAGGGTTCATGCGAGCCCCAGAATCTCACTGTAATGGGACAGGGAAAGGAAAAAGGAGAGAGAGAAAAAGAGAGAGGGAGACAGACAGAGAGAGAGAGAGAGAGAGAGAGACAGAAGTTTTCAGGGTAATGGGAAGAAATCATGAGAATTGCTCGTCTGGGTGCGGCTGCAGAACTGGCTTTCAACTCATCCTGGTGACGGAATGTCTTTCCTTGCCCTTAATCCCCCGCTGAGCTCGGAGAGATAAGGTAGGATCCCGTCAGGCACCGGGGAAATTAGGAGATCCGGGCAGGTCAACGGAGTATTAAGATTTATTGCAAGCTTAAGCTTTCTGCAAAAATCCAAACGACTAACAACCTGAGCAAATTGGCGGTAGGCAAGAGTCACAGGAATTCAAAGTGGGTTGGATTACTTAGAACTCTTGTGGGCATGAAGGAACTCGAGACCGATGACGTGTTTGATTCCTCCCTCCCTTCTTGGTCTCAGCCTGGTCCTATCCTACAGATTCCTTGCTGAATTTGTTTAACTCAAAGGAAGCCCTCTCTCGCATAGTCCCTTCCAGGTGGCGTGTCACGCTACAATTCCTGCCGTCTTCTCTTTTGCTGAGGTTGACATGGCACCTGAACTGTCATACAATGGGGCAACCCCCGTAGATAGAGAATAGAGAATGTTGTGCTTAGCAATAGCCACAGCACTTTAGACTTTAACCGCCATTCAGTGCTTTCCAGCCCTCTCAAAGCAGTTTACAGAGTCAGCCTCTTGCCCCCAACAATCCTCCGTTGGCCAACCTGAGAAGGAGGGAAGGCTGAGTAAACCTTGAGCTGGTCAGGATCAAACTGCTGGCAATGGGCAGAGTTAGCCTGCAATACAGCATTTTAACCACTGCTGCCACCTGGAAGGAGAATGAGAAAGGGAATTAAGAGAGGAAAGAAGGAAGGAAGGAAGGAAGGAATAGCAGTAGCACTTAGACTTATATACTGCTTCATGGTGCTTTCCAGCCCTCTCAAAGCGGTTTACAGAGTCAGCCTCTTGTCCCCAACAATCCTCCGTTGACCAACCTGAGAAGGAGGGAAGGCTGAGTCAACCTTGAGTTGGTCAGGATCAAACTGCTGGCAGTGGGCAGAGTTAGCCTGCAATTCTGCACTCTAACCACTGGAAAGGAGGGAGGGAGGGGAGGAAGGAA
Organism: Pseudonaja textilis; assembly: GCF_049901715.1. Taxonomy (NCBI): domain Eukaryota; kingdom Metazoa; phylum Chordata; class Lepidosauria; order Squamata; family Elapidae; genus Pseudonaja; species Pseudonaja textilis. The sequence continues at coordinate 23,041,490 of NC_141999.1, read as the reverse complement.
GGAAGGAAGGAAGGAAGGAAGGAAGGAAGGAAGGAAGGAAGGAAGGAAGGAAGGAAGGAAGGAAAGGAAGAGCAATAAGCACTCAAGACTTATATACCACTTCACAGTGCTCTTACAGCCCTCTCTAAGCGATTTACAACAATTTGGGTTCTCCTTTGACTGACCTTGGGAGGGTGGAAGGCTGAGTCAACCTTGAGCCAGTCAGGACGGAACTGCTGGCCGTGGGCAGAGTTAGCCTGCAATACTATATTGCACCACCAGGGCTCCTTCCTTTAAATCTCTCCTCTCCCTGGACAAGGAGCCTCCCTCCTTCCCATTGGAGGAGGCTGTTGCTGGGGTCCCAGCCTTTATTGCTGCTTTTCCTGTTGTCCCCAATGGCTACATCCCACAAAGGAAGCCTGCATTGTGCCGCAGAGTACAATTTGTTTATGGGTCCCTTTTCCTATTTCCCATGCTCTCTTTTTTTCTCTCTCTCTCTCTCCCTTTCTCTCTTTCTTTCTCTCTCTTTCTTCTGTCTATCTCTCACTCCCTCTTTCTTCTCTTCTCTTCTCTGTCTTCTGTCCCTCTCTTATCTCTCTCTTTTTCTTCTGTCTCACTCTCTTCTCTCTCTTTTTCTTCTTTCTCTCTCATTATCTCCCTTTCTTCTCTCTCTCTTTTTCGTTCTTCTCTTTCTCTCTTCTCTTTCTTTTTCTCTCTTTCTCTCTTCTGTCTCTCACTCACTCACTCACTCTCTTCTCTGTCTCTTTGTCTGTCTCACACACTCTTCTCTCTCTTGTCTCCCTTTGCTTTCTCTCTCTTCTCTCTTTCTTTCTTCTCTCTCTTTCTTTTTCTTCTGTCTCTCCCCCCTCTCTCCCCCCCTCTCTCTCCTTCCCTCTCTCTCTTTCTCTCCTTCCTGCTCTGGTTTTCCAATTAAGGGTTTCTAATGAGGTTGCACCTTCTGTAGCCCTGGTTAAAGGAATGGCTGTCCTGTGGTCATTCCTAGGGGAAAAAGCCAGGGAAGGAATAGGAAAAATATATATATATATTACGCACAACGATTGGTCCTTAAGTTGCATCATTTCCTAGCTGTGACATCCATTGTTTTAGTCACCACCAAGGGACCCATTTGTGTCCTTTGACCAGCGAATTAGGAATCGGAGCCAGCTCAGGAAAGATCATTTGACCTGGATCTCCATGGCAGAATCATAGAAAGCTTTCCCAGAATGAGCCAGACTCTGCCCTCCTTTAGCTCAGAACGATGTACGTTGATCGATGGCTCATCATCAGGGTATCAACCTAATCTAGAGGTGCTTTTTTTGTTTTTTTTCAAACTAGGCAATTTTAAGAGGTGTGCATTTCAAATCAGGGAATCAGCGTTCATGTTGGTTGGGAAATTCTGGAAGTTGAAGTCCACCTACCTTAAAATTGGATGCTGGCTGGAGAATTCTGGGAGTTGAAGTCCACCCATCTTAAACTTGCATGATAACTGGGGGATCCTGGGAGTTGAAATCCATCCATCTTAAACTTGCATGATAACTGGGGGCTCCTGGGAGTTGAAGTCCACCCATCTTAAACTTGCATGATAACTGGGGGCTCCTGGGAATTGAAGTCTACATCTATTAAAGTTGGCAAATTTGAAAAACAGCGCGATAGACCTACCTCCCCCTGCCATTCTCCAGCTTTTAGTCTCTCTCTCTGTGTGAAGGGCTTGTTCCTAGCAAGTGAACCAAACTGAAAACGGTTCATCTCCGGATAGTTTTGTACTTCTTTCATAACAATGACAACATTCATCAACCATTTTGCCGGCATGTTTAAAATCAGCCGCAGACTAATTGTGCAGAAAATGCAGCTGCTCGACTCAATTAAACGTTGTGTAACAGCAAACTGAAATAAAATGGACTGGATCCCATCCGTTCTGCCATTCATTTAGAAAAGGGGCCGATCCAATTTTAACGCTCCTGGAGGTGTGAGAAGGGGACATTTCCACAGAAACCCACACCAAAGGATTGGGGATATTGGATAAAGAAATCGCCAGGTCACCCTGCTGGGTGTAACCTTGCCAGGGGACGGATGGATTGGTATTTGTCAAGGCTCTTCCGGGACAGCTTCCTCTTCTTTTGATGTATTTATCTGTGATGGCCAAACAACTTCTTTCTCCTACAATCGCTTTCCCTCTCAGGTCCATTCCCACATCATCAGCCACCTCAAGAGGGAGATGCCATCCGTCTTTGGCAAGGACAACAAGAAGAAACAGCTGATCAACAAGCTGCCTGTCATCTTTGCCAAGATCCAGCTGGAGCATCACATTTCGCCTGGCGACTTCCCCGACTGCGGCAAAATGCAGGTGAGGACAAGAGTCATCGGATGAACAACTGACAAACCAAGCCGGAAGGGACCTTTGGAGGTCTTCTCTCCAGTCCAACCGCTTTAACTTACCTCACTGGGCATGCGCGTGCCTCACCGCTGATTTTCAGCTGGTCTGAGGCCCTTTTTGTCCTCCCAAAAGGTTTGAGGAAGGCTTCTGCAGGCTTTGCAGGCTGAAAACGAACCTGTTTCATCACTTCCTGTTTTTCCGGAAATACCGGAAGTGACAAAACGGGCCTAGTTTTCGTCCTGCAAAACCTGCAGGAGCCTGCCTCGAGTCTTTGGGAGGCTGAAAAAGGCCTCAAACCAGCCGAAAATCAGCTGTGAGGCACTGTGCAGGTAAGGGGGTGGGGTGGGGATTACACACGCATGCGTAGGGGGCATGGGGGGCGCATTGCCTTTTGGGAGCTGGCACGCAAGCACAAGCGTGTAAGTGCATGCACAACTTTTGGCACTGGAGCCCAGAAAGGTTAGCCACCACGGGCCTATATCCATTTGGGTCAAATGGCTGTCCAGTCTCTTCTTAAAAGCCTCCAGAGATGGAGTACCCACAGTGTCTGGAGGTGTATCATTCCACCGATTAATCGATCAGGGATTATAGAACAACAGAGTTGGAAGGGATTTTGGAGGTCTTCTAAATAGATACTCCTTTGGTCTTTTTAGTTGCCAGCAGAAAGGGAGTGGGAGAAAACAGGGCATTCCTTAAGTGCCTCAGATAATCACCCCGGCAGCCCAAAGGGCAGGCTAACTCTGCCACAGCCAGGCGTTCAATTCTGACCGGTTCAAGATTGACTCAGCCTTCCGTCCTTCCGTCGGTTGATAAAAGGAGGACCCCGATTGTTGGGGCAATAGGCTGACTCTGTAAACCGCTTAGATGGGGCTGTAAAAGCACTGAGAAGCAATATATAAGTTAAGCGCTATTGCGATGGAGGGAGGGAGGGAAGGAGGGTTATCGCTATGCGATTGCTATCCTGAGTTACAGACGGCTGAAGCTTTCATCCATCTTCTTCCCGGGTTTCTTTCTAGGAGATGCTGATGGTCCACGACTTCACCAAGTTCCACGGGCTGAAGCCCCGCATGGTGGAGGCCCTGGACGAGTTGCTGACCCTCGACATCGCCAAGCTGATGCCCCTCTTGCGCCAGGAGGAGGTGGAAGTCCCCGAGCAGATCGTCCAGGGGGGAGCCTTCGACGGCACCCGCAACGGGCCCTTCGTCGAGGGGGCCACCGAAGGCGCCTACGAGGGCATGGATGAGGACGAGTGGGTCGTGACCAAGGACAAGCCCAAGTACGACGAGATCTTCTACAACCTCTCCCCCATGGATGGCAAGCTAAGCGGCACCAAGGCCAAGACCTGGATGGTCACCACCAAGCTGCCCAACTCGGTTCTCGGCAAGATCTGGAAGCTGAGCGACGTCGACCGGGATGGCATGTTGGATGACGAGGAGTTCGCTCTGGCCAGCCACCTCATCGAGGTCAAACTCGAAGGCCACGGCTTGCCCGCTGACCTGCCCCGCCATCTTGTTCCCCCTTCCAAGCGTCGGCAGAAGGGCTCGGCTGAGTAAACCGCTTCCCGAGTTTGCTCCCCACCCGCCCATCCTTCCTAACCACCAGGCTTGAACTACTCCAGGAGGCGCTGGGCCTTCTCCAATTTTCCTTGAAGCGAACTTCCAGGCTTGATTTCCTGATGAAGGCCTCGCCTAGCAGCCGAGCACAGCATAGGAAACCTGCTTTCTGCTCTTCTCTTCAAGCGAGGCTTCCGGCTCAAACTTCTCCATCCCTTCTGGGGTTTTTTTAAAGCGACTCCTGTCCACCTCAAAAAAAAAAAAAGCAAGCCTCATTTCCTCATGTAGAATTAAACCAGTTGAACCCACAATGTCAACGATCTACAGTATCTACCGTGTTAGACTTCTTGCAAGGGTCTTTCTTCCCAGAAACCAAACTCAACTTCATTGGCTTCCTGAACCAGCGAAAAATATTACTTCCTCCACGCCTAGTTCCAACTGTTCCTTTAGGCCAAAGTCAGACCCATCTTAAGGTTTTACTTCTCTTCGTAGTCCATGGCCAGATCTTGCTATCAACCTATGCTTCAGATGGACTGAACCTTCTAGCTTTCTTTACCTTTGGTCTCCCTAGAAATGGTCAACATCTTTCCATCTTTGCAGTTTTTGTCTACAACCCGCTTTGCTGATTGCTTCTCCCATGACTAGTTAGGATGGATGGATGGATGGATGGATGGATGGATGAAAGGAAGGAAGGAAGGAAGGAAGGAAGGAAGGAAGGACAGATAAAGCGGGGAGCAGAAATAGTTGACTGGAAGCAGTCCATCAAAACCCCAAACAACGTTGACCCCAGAAACCATGGTTGAAGGTGGATCTGAAATGATCGTAGATGAGTCCTCGAAACGTTTCCCTTTAGAAGCAGAGGGACAGCAGAGATAGAGATGGAATGAGATCCTTCTGGCTTAAAGCAGGGATGTTCCATACTTCCTCCCCTCTCTCTTTCTTCTGGGATGGAGTTGGCAGAAGAGACTAATCGTAGAAGACCTTTCTCAAAGCAAGAACAGGCGGCGAGAAGACTACCCCCAGAGGACACCATGGAGATTGAGGCCCAGAAATGAGGCCTAGTGTTAGAGAAATTCATACATCGGGTCTGTGGAGGTTTCCTCTTTCGAACTTGTACAACGAAAGCGGTTTCTTTCCCAACCCCTAAACATTAATTAATTAATTGGGGCGATTGTTGGAATCCTGACAGCTGCTGTCTATCCAGCATTCCCAGGATGGGACAATAAGAGTCTTATTCTGGAGATCAAGGGATCTTTCCTAATTTTTCACACACACACACACACACACACACACATACACACACACACCTTGGGAAGCGGCTAAAGAGAAGACAATGGAAACCAGGAGAATCCATCACAGTTGCAGCGATGAAGCGCGATAGAAGGAAGACCACCCACCCCTTTAAAAAAAAAATCAGCACTGGCTTTCAAAGAGAAAGAAAAGCAACAGGAAACGAGAGGAAGGAAGGCGAGCAGGAAGAAAACCAGAACCGGGGGCCTTTGTTAGAAGGAAAAGCAGGAAGGGCTTTTGTTCCCCAGGAATTCGGTCCCGGGATCTCCCATCCAGTGAGGAAACCCATCATGCGAAGTCTGAACTTCACTTGCGGGATGCGTCAAGCCAGCAGAGAGATTCCTGACATTTCTCAGCCTCGGCTGGAGGCCGATATTTAAGGATAGGGACACCGCAAGCCCTCCGTGCCGCAAGAGAACAGCTGCCTCTCAATCACATCTAGAACTAAATGCAAATAACGTGCAGATATATATTTATATTTTAACGCCCTAGCCATGGGAAGCTTGAGTGGTGCGGTGGCCTAGAGATGGCCTCACAGTCAGAGGAGGCCGTGAGTTCGATCCTCGGGAGAAGCAAATATTTCTCTTTCTCTCTCTGGGCACAATGAGAATATGTCCACCGGCGGAGGGGGGAAAAAACTCCGCATCGGCAACAGGAAGGGCATTCGGCCAGTAAACACTCCGCTCCATCCAACTGCCCAGACGCCGTCCCGCTGCAAGGGATTACAGGGCCGTTATAAAAGAAGGTGAGGGCAGCAATGAGAAGCTTGAACAGCCCAAAACTGCACAGCCCAAAACCAGAACCTTGTGCTGCCTTGGCATCCATGCTCTTGATCTCACATCAAGCTGGACTTTTCCACCCAAAGGTCATCGTGGCTTTTAAACATTCACAGCCCACACCAGGGCATCCGGTTTTGCAACAACGATGCCGTTCTCACTCATCGCCCCAATAATAATAATAATAATATCAGAAATCTCTTCTGGAGGACCATGGGTGGTCTGGAAAGGAGCTATCCTTTGGTGCTTGACCCAACTGGAGAGCTCCATTTGGTGTTGAGGATAACCCTCTCCATCTTGACCTCCTGCAACCTCTGCAGAACCATTTTTTGTGTGTGTGCCGGGGGGGAAGACAACCTGGGAGAAGGTGAATATGTCACCCTGAGTGCTACCAAGTTGCTTCTTCAGTTCTGGATGAAGGCTGTCCCAGATTAGGACCTCTAGATTAATAGTGGCTTCACTCAAAGGACATCACTTGCAGAAAAGTGTCCCACAGTAGAAAAACACACACAACCTGGAGAACTGCGGAGCAAAATAACAAGCCGATGTGTTTTTGGTGTCTCTTCGGTGGCCACACCATGCGATTTCTTGAAGCACCGTGCATTTTTTGGTGGGGGGAGGAATCCCATCTAGGCATCCTATACCATGTGGTATAGACAGAAGAACCTTAAACCGTGGATGGATGAGCTTTCAACATTAGACTCTTGGCAGGGGGGAAAACATGGGATTTTTAACAGCCACTGGCTTTAGACTCACTTCTGGTATGGATCGAGGATCTAAATATTGTTTGCGGGCCTTTTCGAATCATCCGTTGAGCCATTGGGATATATAGCAAGGTGTACAATTAACCTGTTTAGGAATTAGGACTGGATAGAGAGAAATATTACCCAACACAAGGTTTCTATTTAAAAAAAAAACAAGGCTAAGGACAAAAAAAAATCCATATATAACTAGAGGCTAAAGGATGTTGGAACCAGATCTAGAGGAATATCCATTGAGATTTCAGTTCAGAATGCTAAGCCCAAATCTTTTATAAGCATCCAGATTTTTCCGATGTCTATTTGTATGCATTTTCTTCACTTTGCATAGCTTTTTTGCTATTCTAATCAAGGGGGGTTTTAAAAAGTAAAAAGCCACGTTGGAAGTAAAAAGATTTAAGAACCTTCCCAACCGTTTCTCCCCCACATTGAGGTCTAGCCACTTGCTTTAAGAGAAGTGAAAATAAAGGTGCAGCTTGCAAGCTTAATATTAACAGTGCATATCAAGCCCCCATTAGCTTTATTAAGCAAATGAGCAGAACAAGGTTTAATTCGGCTTCCGGCTGCCGTGATGACGAGGCAGGGTCCAAACCTCCTTTTATTCCATCCATATTTGTTTTTTGTTTTTTAAAAAAACTTCTTTTTTTTCCCCCTGTAGTTAAAATCCCACATTTGACCTGCTACCTTTTCAACGTTCACCCCTCAATTTTTATCATAATGTATTGCTACAGCAAAAATGACATGCGTATTATTATTACTATTATTATTATTTTGTTTTACCAGTAACACATTTTTTATTTTAATCTACCGATCTCGCTCGGATGTTGTCCTCAGGATGACTAGAGGCTGTTTGGGGAAAATCTGGGGACGTTTCTTCCGTGAGCGGAACTGAAAAAAAAAAAAAAGGAATAAAACCAGAACCTGGGTGGGAGATTCAGGTGGAGGCATATCTTGAATTTTTTATTTTATTTTATTCCTGCTAAATTCCCTTAAATCTGCTGCACAATCCTGGTGCCCATCTGATAAGCCGGGATGGTTATCTCTATTTTCTGCATTGCCAGGGACAATTCAGCCTCTTGAAGCCAAGACACCCCACCTCCAAGTGCGCAACCAGGACAACGATGCAAATTTAAAACATAAATACAAGTACAGGCAGTCCTTGACTTAAAACAGTTCATTTAGTGACCATTCAAAGTTACAATGGCACTAAAAAATGGGGCTTGGAACCAGTTTTCACACTTAACGACCTTTGGGGGCCACTCCAGGATCACGTGAATAAAATCCACGGGCTCGTATTTACGACAGTACTAGCATCCCCGGGTTACGCCGTTCCCCCTTTTGTGTCCTTCTGACCAGCAATGGGGAAGCTGGATTCACTTAACAACCGGGTTACTCACCGAGTGCGGTGATTCGCTTAATGACTAAGGCAAGAAAAGTCGTAAAAACAGGACAAAAAAAACCCTCACTGCGCAGATAATCTCACTTAACAACGGACATTTCGAGCTCCGTTGTGGTCGTATGCCGAGGATGGCCTGTGATCCTCCATATACGACCAGAGTTGGGAGCAGAATTTCCACGGCTGAGCAAAGCGGTCGTTGAGTAAGCCGTGCCTGATTTTACTACTTTTCCCCACAATTATTACGCAGTCATTAAGTGAATCTGAGTCCCTTAAATGAATCTGGCTCCTCCCCCATTGATTGTGCTGGTTGGAATCCAGCTGGGAAGGTCACCTGGAACGCTACAACGATCCTACATACTGGTTGCCAAGCCCCCAAAGTTTCATCACGTGTCCGTGGAGATGCTACAACGGTCGTAAGTGCGAGGAGCGATCATAAGTCACTTTTTTCCGGGCTGTTGTAACTTCCAATGGTCTCTCGACAGACGTTATAAGTTGAGGTCCACCTGTTTTCTTTTGGGGGGGACTGAGGACACTGAGCTTATTGATCAGAAAGGCCGGCAGTTCGGCGGTTCGAACCCTCAGCGCCGCGTAATGGAGCGAGCTCCCGTTCCTTGTCCCAGCAGCTTCTGCCAACCTAGCAGTTCGAAAGCACGTAAAAAAAGTGCAAGTAGAAAAACAGGGACTCCTTTGGTGGGAAGGGAACAGCGTTCCGTGCGCCTTCGGAGGCGTTTAGTCATGCCGGCCACATGACCACGGAGACGTCTTCGGACAGCGCTGGCTCTTCGACTTTGCAACGGAGATGGGCACCAGCGCCCCCTAGAGCTGGAAATGACTAGCACGTAGGTGCGAGGGGAACGTTTACCTTTTTAGCTTGGCTGGGTCCTTCTGCTCCCACCAAAAGCCCAGATTTCCTGTTCTACACCTGTAGAACACACCTTTCTCCCTTCTAAAGAAGTGGAGGTGAGAGCCACACACCTTTCACTCACTGGGATGCTAAGGAAGAATAGGGCAGTTCCCGTCCAGGTGCCGAGGTGGCTTCACTCCGTTGCTATGGGGCAGGAATAGGGATAGTCCAAATATCTGGCTTAACCACCTTGGGCTGGGAGTCCGAATGCAATCAGGGCCTCCTGTGCGGTTCCCACGACACAGCTCTGCTATTGTAACAATCCTTCCGTTGGAATAAATATCGTATTTACCGATCTGAATCATGCCTGGCTGTTCGCTGTGTTTTGCTTTGCACAGATAATGCGTGGCGGTCTTAACAAACGGAAGGGACTTCGAAGGTCTTCTAGTCCAACCCCTTTCTCAAGCAGGAGATCCTATACTATTTCAGGCAAATGGCAGTCCAGGCTCTTCTTCAAAACCTTCCCGTGTTGGATTATCCACAACTTCTGGTGGCAAGCTGCTCCACAGGCGGATTGTTCTCCCCGTTAGGAAAACAGGTTTCATGGGGGGGAAGGCTGGGGCATTCTGGGAATTGAAGTCCACGTGTCTTAAAACTGACGAGGTTGAGAAATCCTGGCCTAGGAGTTACCCGCTGCCTACAGATCTCAGCAAAGGCCGTAGAAAGTGGCACCTGAGCCATCCTGCATCACACACACACAACCTGCCAGGTGTACGTCTACGGCGATTCTCCGTCCTGCAGGTCAATGGATGTCCCAAAGATATTTTTTTTCTCAAGAGGCAACCGGATTTTCTTTCTTTCTTTTTTTAAGAAAAAACTTTATTAATTTTACTTTTAAAAGAAAACAACACAGCTACAAATTATATACAACAAAAAGACAAACAGGTCTTGGCATAGGCCAAGAGGGAAAGAGAGGAAGGCTTGAGAGAGGAAAGAGGGGAAGGTAAGGGAAGGGGGGGAAAGAGTAGGGAAAACAATTATAATAAAACCATATTTTTTGTGACTGTCTGTAAGGTCCTTTCAGAGGAGGGTTAGCCCTGCCAAACTGGGAAATATATCATACGGCAGCCACCCTACTATGGACAAAGGATTGGGTGAATCTAACCAACAAAAGAACACGAGGCAACTGGATTTTCATGGGTTTTCTTTGAAGACGTTTCGCTTCTCATTCAAGAAGCTTCTTCAACTCAGAGTGAAGAATTCCATTCCCCACCATCCAGTCTGAGCTGAAGAAGCTTCTTGGATGAGAAGCAAAACGTCTTCAAAGAAAAAAACGCAGAAAGTCCAGGGGAAAAAAAAACAGCCCCTTAGGGACACTCCAGGCAGAGGTGGGATTCACCAGGTTCTGACCGGTTCTGGAGAACCGGTAAGTGGACATTTTGAGTAGTACGGAGAACCGGCAAATCCCACCTCTGACTGGCCCCGCCCCCATCTATTCTCCACCTCCCGAGTCGCAGCTGATCGGCTGGGTCTCCTTTGGTTGCCCTGCCCAGGAGAACGGAGTTGGAAAGCAGGTTAGTGGGGTGGGGAAGGAAGGGGGATTTTGCAGTATCCTTCCCCTGCCACGCCCACCAAGCCAAGCCACGCCCACCAAGCCACGCCCACAGAACCGGTAATAAAACATTTTGAATCCCACCACTGATTCCAGGTGTAGCTGAAAAACAACACCTCACCACCTAGGGCCCTAAGTTGCCAACCGGTTGAGTTTTGGGTGTGTGTGTGAAAATGTGCCTTTTCTAGAGCCCCCATTTCCTCCTGACCCTAACTCAGGGGTAGGATTCAAAAATGTCAGCAACCGGTTCTCTGCCTGGTGGCTGGGTGGGCGTAGCCATGGTGGGGGTGGCCTAGCCGGCCTCCTGCATCATGGCGGGGGTGTGTGTGCATTTTTGCCCTCCCCGGGCTCCGGAGGCTTTCCTCGAGCCTCCGGGGGAGCGAAAACGGCCTGCCCCGGGCTCTGGAGGTTGGAAACAAGCCCATTTCTGGACTTCCGGAATTTCCGGGAGGCCCAGAGCCTCCGAGCACACCCCGCACTTACATGGCTTCCAAAACGGTCCACGTGGGGACTCCTGGGTAGGGAGGGGCCAGCCAGTCCTTGCAACTACCAATTTGGCCGACCAGAGGTAAAATTAGCATCCGGTTCACCTGAACCGGTTCGAACCGGCAGAATCCCACTCCTATCCTAACCCTAACTCAGAGGTCTTCAAACTTGGCAACTATAACACTTTGTGGACTTCAATTCCCAGAATTCCTCCTGACCTCCAGTCACGTTTGCTCAGGAATTCTGGGAGTTGAAGTCCACAAAGTCTTAAAGTTGCCAAGTTTGAGGACCCCTGCCCTAACCCCAGAGGTTCCCCCTCCCCTTTCCCAAAGGTGGCTCTAGCAATGAGATGGCTGGTCTAAAATCGGGCTGCCCTATGTGGCCTTCAAGAACCCAGACGGCCACGAGATGGCAGCACAGACCACGCTCCACCAGGGGAGGCCAATGTAGACCCCTGGAACATCACAACTGGGACGTTTGTAGCCGGTTTTTCGTCGAAGTCTACGGACTGGGGAGGGACCTTGGAGGTCTTCTAGTCCAACCCCATGCCTGAGACTTCATACAGGTAGTCCTCGATTTACAACCGAGCCCAAATTTCCGGTGCTTAAGTGAAACATTTGTTCAGTGAGTTTTGCCCCGTTTTACAGCTTTACTTCCCACGGTGGGTTAAGTGTATCACGGCCATTATAAAGTTAGCAACATGGTGGTTAAGTGATTCTGGCTTCCCCACGGACGCTCCTTGCAAGAAGAAGCGATGGAGACCAGGCAATCGTTGTAAACACGAACCAAGGGTTTGAATTCTGATTACGTGGCCACAAAATCGCAGGAGTCATCAGTGCAACCAATGGTATTTAAGTCTCTCTTTTTTTTCAGTGACAGTTTAACTTTGACCGGTCACTAAATGTAGTGAAAAGTAAAGTCCTACACTTAGGCAAGAAAAACCAAAAGTACAGACATATAGACTGGGTGAAACCAGATTTCTTCATAACAGGAACTGGGAGAGGGATCTTGGAGTCTTAGTGAACAACCAGCTAAATAGGAGCCAGCCGTGTGCAGCAGCAGCCAAAAAAGCCAATGCAATCCTAAGTTGCATTAACAAAGAGATACAATCAAGATCAAGGAAGGTACTAATAGCACTCTATAAAGCCTTAGTAAGACCACACCTAGAGTACTGCATCCAATTTTGGTCACCACACTATTAAAAAAGATGTGGAGAAAAAGTGAAGAGCAACCAGGATGATGCGGGTTGAAGAACGGTTGCAGGAACTGGGCCTGGCTAGTCTAGTGAAGAGAAGGACCAGGGGAGACAGGACAGCATCTTCCAATATTTGAGGGGCTGCCACAGGGAGGAAGGGGTCAAGTTATTTTCTAAAGCACCTGAAGGCCAGACAAGGAATAATGGATGGAAACTGAACAAGGAGAGATTCAACTTGGAAATAAGGAGAAATTTTCTGACAGTGAGAACAATCAACCCGTGGAACAGAAGTTGCCTTCAGAAGTTGTGGGAGCTTCATCCCTGGAGGCCTTCAAGAAGAGACTGGACTGCCATCTGTCAGAAATGGTGTAGGGCCTCCCGCTTGGGCAGGGGGTTGGACTAGATGACTATAAGGTCCCTTCCAACTCCGATTATCTGATCTAAATGATCTGTTGTAAATCGAGGACTACCTCTACTGTACTATTTCCCTTCGGAGGGGTTGCAGGACGAATGTTGGATGGCAAAGCTTGGATTGACATTGGAAGGGTGCAGCTCGGAGCCCCAGCCTCTGAGTCAGCAGAGCCTTGAGCTGGTGCCAGCCTCTCCCAGGCTGGGCAAAGGAAAAAATAAAATAAAATTTGCATTCTTTTTCTCTCCGTCGGAAAAAAATAGGCGTTCCCTGGCTCCAATCACGGGCATGGGGGCAAAACACGGCCTCTCCTCTCCCCCTCCGTTGGCCTGGAAAAAGGAGGTGGAGTGGGTAGAGCAACGCTTAGATTTTTCCCCCCTTCCGGTTCCTGCAAATGCCTTTGGGCCATATTATTTTTGGTACAGCCCAGAAACATGATTTTCAGCTGATTTCAAGGCCTGGCCTTGGCAGGGTTTGGGCTATTCATGATCTGAAATGCAAAGGGAAACCCTCCAAAATTCCCAGCATTTTAAAAAGCTGCAGCAGCCTTGAATATGTACCAGCGAGAAACCAAAGAGCTTTTCCAAATGCACCAGCCTAACTCAGCTGTATTTCTATCGATCATTTGCAGTTTGTATTCCCTCCACGCTGCCTTTCCAATTCTTCGATTTTCTGGCAAAGTTCCTCTAACCAGTTGCAAGGAATTGATATGTATTCACCATTGGTAAATAGAAGAAATGCTAGTCAAGAAACGTCCAGGGACATTTTGAACTAAGACTAGAGACTTTAGGTATTAGGTACAATAACAGGAAAATATGATAAGGAAACAGAATAGCTAAGGCTGTATTAATTAACAGCGGCAAGAATGATTTTGATCACACAAAATTGGAAAAAAGGATAGTAGGCCACTAGAGGAAGATGTGATAAAGAAGATATTAGGGTGTGCCGAGATGGAAAAGCTGACCAAGGAGACAAAAGATAAGAGAAGAAATGGATTATTACTTGATGTGGAATGCATTGTATGATTGGCTATATAATAGATATAGAGATGAATAGAGAATAGGACAATACGACAAAAGGCAAACGTTGTAGTGCAGTGATAGGCAAACCTTTTTGTTGTGGCAGCCTGCCCCTCTGCGCATGCGTGTTCAACACCCCGCCTTGTTCCCTTACCTGCACTGCGCATGCGTGCGCCTCCCAGCTGGTTTTCGGCCCATTTGGGGCCTTTTTCACCTTACCGGAGGCTCAAGGAAAGCCTCTGCAGCCTCGGGAGGCCGAAAAACGGGCCTACCGGAAGTGCCCGTTTTCAGCCTCTGGAGCCCAGGGGAGGCCAAGCCTCGGGAGGCTGAAAACAGGCCCATTTTGGCACTTCCGGTATTTCCGGAAGGCCCATTTTTCGGCCTCCCGAGGCTGTAAAAGCTTCCCTTGAGCCTTTGGGAAAGCGAAAAAGGCCTCAAACGGGCCAAAAATCAGCTGTGAGGCACATGCATGCGCAGTGCAGGCTAGTTTCACTGGGACTCAGGTGCCCACAGAACATGAGTGCCTGGCGGGGGGCGAGGGGGTGTTTCTGCCGTACCTTCCTGGTGAGACTGAAAGGCCCAAATGCACATTTGGGATTAGGAACAGAACCAGAACGTGCCAGCCCCTGTCCTGCAGCTCTGCCCCACATGCATGGAGCGGAAGATGGGAAAAACATAAAAGGGAAACATCCAGGGCTTTCCTGTTCCCTGCTGTCTTGTGTATGTTGGATAGGGAAAAAAACCCCTTTCTGACAGAAAAAGAAAAAAGGAAAGGAAAGGAAAGGAAAGGAAAGGAAAGGAAAGGAAAGGAAAGGAAAGGAAAGGAAAGGAAAGGAAAGGAAAGGAAAGGAAAGGAAAGGAAAGGAAAGGAAAAAAGGAAGGAAGGAAGGAAGGAAGGAAGGAGTTAGATAGGTATGTAGGTAGGTGAGTGGATGGAAGAAAGGAAGGAAAGAAGGGAAGGGAAGGGGAACAAGAATGGAAGGTGGTAGACAGAAAGAAGGAAGGAAGGAAGGAAGGAAGGAAGGAAGGAAGGAAGGAAGGAAGGAAGGAAGGAAGGAAGGAAGGAAGGAAGGAAGGGGAACAAGAATGGAGGGTGGTAGAGAAAGAAGGCAAGAAGGGAGGGGGAACAAGAATGGAGGGAGAGAGAAAAAGAGAAGGAAGGAAGGAAGGAAGGAAGGAAGGAAGGAGTTAGGTAGGTATGTAGGTAGGTGAGTGGATGGAAGAAAGGAAGGAAAGAAGGGAAGGAAGGGGAACAAGAATGGAAGGTGGTAGACAGAAAGAAGGAAGGAAGGAAGGAAGGAAGGAAGGAAGGAAGGAAGGAAGGAAGGAAGGAAGGAAGGAAGGAAGGAAGGAAGGAAGGAAGGGGGAACAAGAATGGAGGGTGGTAGAGAAGAAAAGAAGGAAGGAAGGAACAAGGAAGGAGAGGAAAAGGAAGGAAGGAAGGAAGGAAGGAAGGAAGGAAGGAAGGAAGGGAACAAGAATGGAGGATGGTAGACAGAGAAAGAAGGCAAGAAGGGAGGGGGAACAAGAATGGAGGGAGACAGAAAAAGAGAGAAGGAAGGAAGGAAGGAAGGAAAAGGAAGGAAGGAAGGAAGGAAGGGAGGGAAGGATTAGTCCAGGCCAGCATTTCTCAATCTTGGCATCTTTCAGGTGTTTGCACTTCAACTTCCCAAACTCCCCCAGCCAACAACTGCACAATACGAAACGGTTGCCCACAACCTGGCTCTGGTGTCTCTCCCAACTGCATGCCCAACCTGCCGCCTTCCCCGCCTTTTCAGGCCCCCTCCAGCTCCCCCCAGTTTCAATTCCCACATCAGTCTGTCCCTCCAAGTATCGGAGGAAGAGACCTGCAGTGGACCAAATCCTCTGCTTTTTTCGTAAAAGTTTGTTGGGAACTAACCCCCAGCTTTTCGGGCCTATAAAAAGCCATCTGTGTGGGGCTTTTTCCCTTTCTTTTTGGGCCGGTGCCGAGGTGACTTTTGACTTAACCAAGTGGGACCAAGTGACTCATAGGAAACACCGCCCCTCCCCTCCCAGTCCTGCTTCGAAAACAGGGGCGGCTGAGCCCAGAGCTAGAAAAACAGACAAATATTTTCCCAGCCACACCCAGCTCCCCCCCCACCCACCCCCAACTGCAGCTCCAGAGCCCTGGGATCGGCCTGCCCCCTAGTGGCTGCACACAGAATTAATGCACACGGGGTGGGGGTGGGGGTATTCTGGGCATCCAAATGTCCAGAGCGAGCAGGACAGGCATATATCCTTGGGGGGCTTTTAATATGCCAGCTTTCTGTGTCAAGGATAAGATTCGGAAAGTCTCTCCCTTCCCGTCCCACATTCCATTCTATTCTTCACTCCAATACTTTATTCTATCCTATCCCCTTTCTTATTCTATTTCTATTCTATTCTTTCATTCTATTTCCTAATCTATTTCTATTCTATTCTACTCTTCATTCCAATACTTTATTCTATTCCCTTTCTTATTCTATTTCTATTCTATTTCCTAATCTATTCTATTTCTATTCTATTCTACTCTTCATTCCAATACTTTATTCTATTCCCTGACTTATTCTATGTCTATTTCCTATTCTATTCTATTTCTATTTTATTCTTCTATTCTATTTCCTACTCTATTCTATTTCTATTCTATTTTTCTATTTCCTATTCTATTTCTATTCTTCTATTCTATTTCCTATTCTATTATACTTCATTCTATTTCTATCCTATTCTACTCTTCATTCCAATACTTTATTCTATTCCCTTTCTTATTCTACTTTTATTTCTATTCTATTCTTCTATTCTTTTTCCTATTCTATTCTATTCTATTCTATCCTATCCTATCCTATCCTATCCTATTCCCTTTCTTATTCTATTTCTATTCTATTTCCTAATCTATTCTATTTCTATTCTATTCTACTCTTCATTCCAATACTTTATTCTATTCTATTCTCTGACATTCTATGTCTATTTCCTATTCTATTCTATTTCTATTTTATTCTTCTATTCTATTTCCTACTCTATTCTATTTCTATTCTTCTATTCTATCTTCTATTTTCTATTCTATTTCTATTCTTCTATTCTATTTCCTATTCTATTCTACTTCATTCTATTTCTATTCTATTCTACTCTTCATTCCAATACTTTATTCTATTCCCTTTCTTATTCTACTTTTATTTCTATTCTATTCTTCTATTCTATTTCCTATTCTATTCTATTCTATCCTATTCCCTTTCTTATTCTATTTCTATTCTATTTCCTAATCTATTCTATTCTACTCTTCATTCCAATACTTTATTCTATTCTATTCCCTGACTTATTCTATGTCTATTTCCTATTCTATTCTATTTCTATTTTATTCTTCTATTCTATTTCCTACTCTATTCTATTTCTATTCTTCTATTCTATTCTTCTATTTTCTATTCTATTTCTATTCTTCGATTCTATTTCCTATTCTATTTCATTCTGTTTCTATTCTATTCTACTCTTCATTCCAATACTTTATTCCATTATATTCCCTTTCATATCCTACTTCTATTTCTATTCTATTCTTCTATTCTATTTCCTATTCTATTCTATCCTATTCCCTTTCCTATTCTATTCTATTCTATTCTATTCTATAATTCCCCTCTTTGTGGTTTAATGAGGGGGGGACCGTCCACTTCTTCCACGCAAATGGTGCCACGCTCCGCCGGAAGCCGCCTTCCCCCTTCCTATTCCGTGAGGGCGGCGCTCTTTCCCCTCCTCTTCCGGTTCTCGCTCATTTCCCCCTCTCTCTTTTCTCGTGGCGCAAGATGGCGACGCCGGGCGCTTCTCCTCGGGCGGCCGCATCTTCCTCCTCCTCCTTCCTGGGCTTCAGCGCCAACTCACGTGACCCCAGCCAGCTCCCCTCGCGGCGGGCGGGCGGCCGGGGCGCCCGGAACCGCAAGAAGGGCTGGAAGCGCTGGCGGGGCCCCGAGGCCAAGCTGGGCCGGGACCTCGGGGACTGGCTGGAAGAGCGGGTCTCGGAGTTGCGGCACTTGGGGTGAGGCGCGGCGAGGCCTAGGGAAGCCGGGAGATCCCGGCCTCTGAAGCGGAGGGAAGGGGGGGATAAATAGGAGAAATAGAGCCTCCAGGTTCTGAGGCAGTCTACCCCTCAGAGCCAGCATAGGGAGAGAAGCCACGAGGCTGTGCTTCTGCGCATGCGCGGGCACCGGTGGGGGGGTGGGCGAACAGTTGTGTGGAATTACAGGTAGTCCTCTATTTACGACCACCATGGAGCTCTTCCCCCCCATCATTCCTATTAAATCAGTTTTGCCTCATTTTACGACCTTTCTCACCACCATTGTTAAGTGGATTGCTGCGGAGGTTACGTTTGCTTGTGCAGTTGTTAAGTGAATCCAGCGTCCCCATCAACTTAGCTTTGTTAGGTCGCCAAAGGGGATCACGTGACCCCCGTGCTACAACTGTCATAAGTACGAGCTGGTGGCCAAGCATCCGAATTTTGACCCTGTGACCTTGGGGATGCAGCCAGGGTTATGAAGCCCCCCCCCACACACACACACAGGGTTAAGAATTGGGGAGGAGAAGACTGGCTGCTTCCCATTATTGAGGACCCAGGAATGTATTAGCTCTTGAGGAAGGGCCGTGAACTATATTTCTATATATATAATTTCTCTCTCAGATAGATAGGTGTTGTGGCTCCAGTTAGGTAGGTAAATATAGAAATATAGTTCATGGTCGTTCATCAAGATTATTTATATTTTTCGCACCAGCACGAAGCCATGAGCACCAGCCTGAAGATGATGAGTGGGACCTCGTCGAAACGTTGCCAAGATACTCTCAATCTTGCACAGAAAAAGACCTGAACACGCCAAGACCTGCATGCATATATATATACATATACATACATACGTACATACATATACATATGTGGATATATGGATCTTTGGTTATTCGGGTTTTCTCCCGCGTAAAATTGGAAGTATCTAGGCAACGTTTCGATGAAGTCTCATTCATCATCTTCAGGCTTGTGTCTTCAGCTTTGTGCTCACCTTGGAAGGACAGAAAGCTGAGTGAACCTTGAGCCTGGTGGGATTTGAACTGCCAAATTGTAGGCAGCTGGCTGCAGAAGGAGCTTGCAATACTGCACTCTAACCACTGCACCACAGAGGCTCCATATATATATATATATATATCTGTATGTGTGTGTTTCTCCTCAGAGGACCAGTGTCGGAAAAGCCAGATGAAAGCCTCTTCTTTGTAGATACCAGCAACGAACAACAAGGTGAGAGGTTGCAACACAGTGATGATGATGATGATGTTACCCATTCAGTTGCGCCTGACTCTTGGCGATTCTATGGGCCACGTCTCTCCACATCTCCCAATCTTGCACTACTATTTTGAATTGTTTTATTGCGGGTGTGTGTGTGTGTCAAACTCGATTTCATTGAGGGCCGCATCAGGATTGTGTTTTACCTGCGGGGCATGGCCAACTTGACGTGTCGGGGGCACCTGCGGTCGTCTGAGTGCTCTATTAGGGAAAACAGGCTCCCAAGCTCCGTTTTCGGCTGCAAAGGCCTCCTGCAACCCTCTGCCAGCGAAAATGGAGCTCGGGAGGGTTGCGTGGGCTGATCCTTTGCTGTTTCCAGGGCGGCCCTGCTGGTGAGATCTAAGCACCCCTTTGGCCAGATTTGGTGCATGGGCCTTGAGTTTTAACACCCCTGTTCCATTGAATCTGTGGCTGGGGTCAGGTTTGATGGTGTCCAGCCACCCTGTTTCCTGGTGGCCTGGTTTCCTTTTACCTCTTAACTCTTCCAAACATAATTGCTTTCTCCAGGAAATTCCCCTGCATGAGACGGTCAAAATAAGTGAGGCGCAGTTTTGTGATTTTGCATTTCAGTGACATGTCTGGTGTTACGCGTTCCAGTACTTGTTAGTCATCTTTGCTGTCCAAGGAATATGCAGGAGCCTTTTCCAGGCACCACAACTCAAATAAGTCAATTTTCCTTGCTGTCTTGCTTTTGTAAAGTCCAACAAAACCCTTTTGGGACTCGAGTACCTAAAAAAATGGGAACGTAGAACCAAATTGAGGGGAAAAGTCAGTCAGACTTGAGGGTAAGACTAGTAGTCATTTCAGTGGTTTACAGTATCCCCGTAATCTGTTTCTTTCAGCTCATCAGTGATTCATTCCAATCGCTTTCGCTCAATGGAGTTTTCTGGTTCTTCCCTTAGCTGGTACCTTGGAAGTAAAGATTTGCAGGCTTTTTTCCCCCATTTCTATAGCTGCTCCTCTCGATCAGTGACTTTGGGCAACTTATAATTCAAAAATACACTACAATTCAAACATTAAAACACGTTAAAACAGTTTTAATGAAAGCATAATAAAGGGAATTGGCTACAGTTCTCTTGCAGCCTGGCTTTAGTGCCACCGGCAAATTGAGTTTTTGACCAGGCATTTTGGACGCAGAGCACACGAAGGGAAAGAGACCTAATCGGGTGGTTTCATTGCTAGAGTCCCAAGTCCTCACCTTGGCTGTTAACTACCCCTGGTGTGATTGGCACGCCTGGGTTCATTTCCTGCCTTGGTTCTTGTTCCAGGTCCGAAAGAGCAAGCAGCCAAAGAGAAACCTCTGAAGATTGACTTGATCCTACAGCCAGATTCCAAGGTCCCTCCGCCCAAAGAGTGAGTTTTGTCTCTGCCTTTCGTTGAGATGTGTGTGGGGAAGCCAGCATCTTCATTCCTTTTCAGGATCTCTTTCTGTCATTTTCGGGGGAAAGGATGTTTGATTCAGGAAAAGGCAGCATAAGGCAGAGGAATGGGTCTTATTTTAATTAATTTGTATGTCTCTTGTGGCTTTAGTAGTCCAGGGCAGTTGAAAAAGTAAAAAACTGAAGTAAACAACCAAATTCCTTTTGTTTTTGTCATTTTGAAAAATATTCAGATTCCATTTCTGAGTTTTGGCTATGTTCGAAAATTGCCATCGTTCTTCCCTTCTCCCTTGTGGGCTGCCCTGATCCCAGAATTTCTCCCGTATAACTCTTCATGGAATACTTTTTGATTGTCCGGTGTCATCTTTGAAGTGCTATCCTTTTATAGATAGTCCTTGACTTATCACCACGATTGAGCCCAACATTTATGTTGCTAAGTGAGGCAGCTGACTTTTGCTCCATTTTACGATCTTTCTTGCCTCCGCTTTTAAGTGAGTCACCGCAGTTGATTAAGTTAGTAACCCAGTTGTTAAGTGAAACTCCTTTCCCCTTTGACTTCGCTTATCAGAAGGTCGTCAAAGGGGACTCTGGGACACTGCAACCATCATAAATACGAACCGGTTGCCACCTGAATTTTGATCACGTGACTATGGGCAATGCTGGAAAATGCGGGAAATGGCCGCGAGTCGCTTTTTTCAGTGCCATGGTAACTTCAAACAATCGCTAAATGAATTGTTGTAAGTCAAGGACTAGCAGAGCTGCTTCCACAAATTGAGATTCTTCTGGGAATTGTGTCCCAACGAAATGGTCCCGTTGTTGCCATCTTCTTCAAATGGAAAAATGTCGCAATGAATGTTCAAATAGAGGATTGTCTAAGTTTGTCCCTTGGCATGCAGAGGAAGGATTTTTGAGCTAGCCCCGTGAAACCGCTTCAGTTTATTACCTGTGATTTATGGCTTAGCTGTGATTTATGGCTTAGCTGTGATTTATGGCTTAGTGGTAGATGTGAATTACGCCATTTTAACTTGTTTTGAGCCATGCCAAGCTGTCCGGCCTAAAACCTGCTTCCTTCCTCCTCAGCATCCTTTCTTATCAGGTCCCCAACGGCCGGAAGTTGAAACGGAAACAGCGACTCTGGGAGAAGCTGGCAGAAAAGGGGTTGGTGCCCCGAAAAGAACGGCTCCTTCAGCAAAGGTTACAAAACCCTCCCAAAGCCAACATAGCCGGAGCAGACAGCGGGACTGATCCCTCTAGGGACTTCTATGACATTTGGGCAGATTCAAGTAAGCCTTCGCTTATTCAGCTGATAGCCGTAGACCCAATAAGACCTAAAGTCAGTTGAAATTGAGAGTGAAATGAAAAAGATTTCTGACTGGCCCAGAGTCACTAGAACTCCCAGTCTCCTAGTGATTGGCCCAAAGTCACCCAGCCGGCTTTCTTGCCTGAAATGGGACTAGAACTCCCAGTCTCCTGGTGATTGGCCCAAAGTCACCCAGTCAGCTTTCATGCCTAAGGCAGAACTAAAACTCACCATCTCCTGGTGATTGGCCCAAAGTCACCCAGTCAGCTTTCATGCCTAAGGCAGAACTAAAACTCACCGTCTCCTGGTGATTGGCCCAAAGTCACCCAGTCGGCTTTCTTGCCTAAGGCAGGACTTGAATTCACAACATTTTCTAGCCTGATGCTGTAACCACTAGACCAAACTGCCTCTCCTTCTCTTGCCATCAGACCCCCTTGATAAAGCCCTGGCTGGGCAGGACGCCTTTTTCCTAGAACAAACCAAGAAGCAGCCCATGAAGGTAAGCGCCGGACCCGTCCCCTAGCGGGCGGTGGGTGGGGAAACGGCGGCCCGCGGGCTGAGCCTCACCCTCCTGCGGTGTTCCCTCCTCCAGCGTCCCGACAGGCTGAAGAAGACCCCATCCGAGCTGCCCGCCATGGAGATCATCTCCCCGGGAGGATCTTACAATCCCAGCTTCCAGTCTCACCAGGTACCGGCAACGCTTGGTGAATTGCCGCGAAGGCAGGGACGTTTCATTTTCCTCCTGCCTGGCGCTTGAGAATCCCGAGCGATCCAGTTGGGGTGGATTTCACGCAGGGTCCCAGGTGGGGAGGCTTGCTGAGGTCTGTGTGAAGAGCTCTCAAGGGGTTTGCTTTCTTCTCTTACCCTGCTCTCCCCTTTACCCCCCCAACCCAACAGGCATTGCTCCTCCAGGCCTTTGAAGCCGAGCTGGTGAGGCAGAAGGCAGAGGAGAGGCTGCAGCGTCAGTTGAATTTCCCCACCGCCGCTGAGGCCCCCACCCAGGTGAGGGCTGGTACCCAGACGCATGGAGGGCCAGTCACGAACAAGGGCTGAACTCTGTCCTGAATTCTTCTTGGGATAGAATTATTCAGAGAGAAGATCACAACGATTGGAGGAAGGGCTTCCCCACGGTGTTGTGGCCCAAAGTCACCTAGCTGGCTTTCTTGCCTGAAATGGGACTAGAACTCCCAATCTCCTAGTGATTGGCCCAAAGTCACCCAGTTGGCTTTCATGCCTGAAATGGGACTAGGACTCCCAGTCTCCTGGTGATTGGCCCAAAGTCACCCAGTTGGCTTTCATGCCTGAAATGGGACTAGGACTCCCAGTCTCCTGGTGATTGGCCCAAAGTCACCCAGTTGGCTTTCATGCCTGAAATGGGACTAGGACTCCCAGTCTCCTGGTGATTGGCCCAAAGTCACCCAGCCGGCTTTCATGCCTGAAATGGGACTAGAACTCCCAGTCTCCTGGTGATTGGCCCAAAGTCACCCAGCCGGCTTTCTTGCCTGAAATGGGACTAGAACTCCCAATCTCCTAGTGATTGGCCCAAAGTCACCCAGTTGGCTTTCATGCCTGAAATGGGACTAGGACTCCCAGTCTCCTGGTGATTGGCCCAAAGTCACCCAGTTGGCTTTCATGCCTGAAATGGGACTAGGACTCCCAGTCTCCTGGTGATTGGCCCAAAGTCACCCAGTTGGCTTTCATGCCTGAAATGGGACTAGGACTCCCAGTCTCCTGGTGATTGGCCCAAAGTCACCCAGCCGGCTTTCATGCCTGAAATGGGACTAGAACTCCCAGTCTCCTGGTGATTGGCCCAAAGTCACCCAGCCGGCTTTCTTGCCTGAAATGGGACTAGAACTCCCAGTCTCCTAGTGGTTGGCCCAAAGTCACCCATTTGGCTTTCATGCCTGAAATGGGATTAGAACTCCCAGTCTCCTGGTGATTGGCCCAAAGTCACCCATTTGGCTTTCATGCCTGAAATGGGACTAGAACTCCCAGTCTCCTAGCGATTGGCCCAAAGTCACCCAAACCGCTTTCCTGCCTAAGGCAGGACTTGAATTCACAACATTTTCTAGCCTGATGCTGTAACCACTAGACCAAACTGCGATTGGAGGAAGGGCTTTCCCACGTTGCGGGGGGGCGGGGTCACAATTCCGACGGGGACAACAGGATTGGCCTATTCTGGGTGGGCATGGCGTGAAAGAGGTGGCATCACTGGAAGCTGGAGACTCGGGCCCACTTAAATGTTGGAGGAAGAAAGAGCAGCCGTGCGGAAGAAGATAATCTACAGCGGCTGGGGGTCATATTTCAAGGAATGGTTTCTAACTGTAACCTCAGTTCAATGATCTTGGGGCAGCTTTTCAACCCCCGGCCCCACCCAATCTTCTGGATGGGGCAGTTTTGCAGACTACAAAGCGATGAGCACCTTTATTCTTAATTTTTACAAATAACTCAAAAGGTGGTAAACGTAGCTAATGCTCCTTCCTCCTCCGATTTTCCCCACAACAACAATCCTGTGAGGTGGGTTGGGTTAAAAGAGGGGCTGGCCCAAGGTCACCCAGACGGCTTTCAGGCCCAGTTTCTAGCCTGCTGCCTTAACCGCTAGACCAAACTGCCTGCCTCTCAGGTTTTTTTTTTTTACAGGCTTGAGTTGTTAAATAAAAACAACGAAGGCAAAATAGAAAATAAAACGTCTCTAGATGGGAATCACCCAAGTGTGGAAGGAACCGCTGGGACGCTTCGCGTTCGCCTTTGCCAACGCAAGTCGGGCTGTGGGGCCGTGATGTGCCTGGAAGCCCCACAGCTGGGCTCCCCTTGGGCTTCTGGGCAGGGTTGTGAAGGCCTTTGAAAACTGCGGCGGCTCAGATGGGACACACACCGTTCATTGCGAGTCTGTTGGTCTCGATGAATCCCAGGGGCTAGATTGAGTGGGCAGGGGCCTGCCTCCGCCCCCCCGCCCTCTGGGGCTTCCCTTTCAGCTCCTCTGTTCTCCTGCCCCCTTGCACAGGAGTCGGTGTTTCGGGAGCAGTGCGAGGGCCTCATGGAAGAGGACTCGGAGGGCGAGGAAGGGCAGGGCAGCCCACCCAGGCCGCCAGAGGAGGATCTGCAGGCAGCCTCCGGCGAGGCCTCCCGTCTCCTCACAGCAACGGCGGTCCGAGAAAAGAAAACAGAACAGCAGCGCAAGAAAGAAAAAGCCGCCAAGCAGTTGGTGAGTTCGCCTAGCCCAGGGGTCGGCAACCTTAGAGCCACAACGGTCCTAACCGGAAGGCGCCCCCCTTCAATTCTGGAGGCGACCGGAAGTCCAGTTCCCCCACCATAGAGTCTCCTAGTGCGGTATCCTTTTTCCTTTTACTGACCGGCGACAGGGATCCTCCGCAGGGGGATGAAAAGGCCACACACGGCTCCAGAGCCACAGATTGCCAACCCCTGGCCTACCCCATGGAGATTCTGGGTCAGGGAAATCTGCTTTGTACAACCTCGGTTTCTAGAAGGGTTAAGACTACAATCCCCATAGTTCCCAGCTTACCTGGGCTTCCCGGTGAAGGTAGCCGCTCCACCTTTCCGAGCGGCTCAAAAGCGCGTTGAACTATTACCATCTGGCAGACGGTACAGGATAATAATAAAAACAAGGACAAATAAGCTGAAAAAACAGCTTCTATCCCAGGGCAAGTAACTCTATTGAATCCTGCTCTATAGTGCAGTGTTGGGGGTTTTCGGTTCAACGTGTAGAGTGTGAAGGATGTGTGTTTGTGTTCGTTTTCGTGGTCATGCTGTGCACCGAAGATGGTGTTTGACCTCGTCGTACGAGGTGCAAGGGCAATACACTAAACTAAGCTCGCCGCTGTTTCCTTCGGGACCATCGGCGTTGTTGTGCGTGGTCGTGTGACGGGCGGGGCAGGGATTCCTTTTCCGAGCCATCCTTGAAGCCACAATGCCGCACCATTCCAGGGTTGCCTTCCGGGCTGCTGGCCAACCGGCGCTCATCGAGCCCCTGTGCCGAGGACGTGGTGGCTCTCAAAACGGCCCGCCATCTGGCGCTGCCATCTGCTGCCTTTGCGTGAGCTCCGCACAAGGCCAGGAAGATGCCAGCTTGTGGGAACCCACTGAGACCCACCCCACAGCACGCCGGCAGGGGCTGGGAGGAGGCGGCAGCCCTAAGGCTTGCAAGTCCCTTGAAGGAAACCCCAGCTGCCCCCAACCCCCTCTGACTCCCCCCTCCCTTCCCCCCGCTTCTCCCGGCACAGAAAGCCCGCCAGGTCTCCGAGAAGGCCGCCCGGCTCAGGAAACAGGAGATCTTTCAGTTGAAATCCATCCGGCTGCAGCTGAAGCAGCGGGAGGCCGAGCTGCAACGCCGGAAGCAGCGGCGCGAAGCCAAGCGGAAACTGGAGGCCGTCCAGCCCAAGCGGCTGGGCAGGCTCAAGTAAGCAAGGGGGGCAAAGGTGGACGGGAGGCTAAAACATAGGAAGGATGGTTGCAGGAATTGGGTATGGCAGTGGAAGAGAAGGACAAGCGGGGTTCCAGTACCTGAGGGGCTTTAATCAAGAGTTGGAAGGGACCTTGTAGGTCATCTAGTCCAACCCCCTTCTCAAGCGGGAGACCCTACACCATTTCTGACAGACGGCAGTCCAATCTCTTCTTGAAAGCCTCCAGGGATGAAGCTCCCACAACTTCTGTTCCATGGGTTGATTGTTCTCACTGTCAGAAAGTTTCTCCTTATTTCCAGGTTGAATCTCTCCTTGTTGAGTTTCCATCCATTGTTCCTTGTCTGGCCTTCAGGTGCTTTGGAGAATAGCTTGACCCCCTTCCTCCTCTCTGGGGCAGCTCCTCAAATATTGGAAGGCTGTTCTCCTGTCTCCCCTGGTCCTTCTCTTCCCTAGACTAACCAGGCCCAGTTCCTGCAACCATTCTTTGTGGGCTGCCCCAAAGAAGAGGGGAATCGACTTATTTCCACAAGTCTGTGGAGGTTCTCTGTCATCCAGGTCATGGCTGTCCGAAAGATGCTTTTTTCAAGAGGCAACTGGACTTTCTGTCCTTTTTCTTGGAAGGCGTTTCACTTCCCCTCCAAGAAGCTTCTTCAGATGAGAAGCAAAACTTCAAAGGAAATCAAAAATATCCCGTAGTGGCCTCTTGGGGACAAAAGCACCTTTGGGACACCAGAAGCCACGGCTGGAAACTAATCTAAACTCAACTCAGCAACCTGGAATTCAGGAGAAATTTCCTGACAGAACAATGACCCAGTGGAACAGCTTTGCCTTCAGAAGTTGTAGATGCTCCATCGCTGGAGGTTTTTAGAAAGATACTGGGCCACCCCTTGTCTGAAATGGTATAGAGTCTCCTGCTGGAGCAGTGGGCTGGACTAGAGGACCCACAAGGTCCCTTTCAGATGAGTTCAGTAGTCCAGCTGGCAGGCTTCAGGAGAAGAGCCGCCTCTGCCATCCCTCCCGCCCTGTGGAAGGTCTTGCCACCCGGCATGAGGTCAGCTCCCACCCACCCAAACTCCCTCAAGAGGCTAAAGACCTGGTCCTGCCAGTTAGCTTGGGCCTCCAGTGGGGGAAGGCATCCCAGGGGAGGTGGTTGATCCCTAAACAACAGATCCCATCTTCCTCCCACCCCCCAAATCCTCCTCCTGCCTGCCCCATCTTTTAATCGGTCCGCAGCGTTTGGTTCTTTCAGATTATTCGACTTAACGTCTTTTAGTTTTTCTGTTGATGCATTTTGGTTTTTTTTAAGATTGTAAGCCACCCAGCGTTACTCAACCTGGGGTAAGATGGGCAGCCAATAAATTTTACAAATAAAAGAAATAAATCGAGAGCAGGAAAGGGCTTGGATGGGCACGCCCAGCGGGAGAAAAGGAGCGGGTGGCAGAAAGCAAAGCTGCCCCCCTGTTTATATCATCTTTTTCCTGGCAGGTACGAAGAACCCGATGTGGACGTGCAGCTGAGCAGTGAACTGGCGGAATCCTTGAGGACGCTAAGGGTAAGCGGCGCTCCAGCCTTTTGGCACCCCTGCCTGGCAGAGAGATGAGCCCCAGGTTTTGTCCCTGCCCTCTTCCTGTCCTGCTGCAGGCCACCCATCTGTAGGTCTCCTTTGGGCGAATTCGGTTCCTCCTCTGCTCTGCGCCAGCCACGGCTCAAATTACGCCAGCCTCTCCCATCAAATCTCTCTCCAGCTGGGGCATCCTTGGTTGTTTGGAACTGCCCTCCCCCACCCACTGAATGGGGATGGGAAGACGCCCCCGCCCCACAGGGTGCCAGGTTGCAGAAGGCTTTCATTTGGTTGTCTCTGGCTTGTTGGGAAGAGGAAGTGCCCGACCCCATTGCCCATTTGCGAGACGCTGGGCAGAATCCACAAATAGTCCTTGACTAACAACAGTTCATTTGCTCAGCGATTCTTTGAAGTTACAATGGCCCTGGGGCGGAAAAAAGTGACTTACGGCTGTGTTTCACAGTTACAACCTTTGCAAGCCTCCCCTGTGGTCACATCAAAGTTCAGATGATTGGCAACTGGTTCATACTTTACAACCGTTGCGGCGTCCCAAGGTCATCTGATCCCAGTGGTGGGATTTAGCCAGTTGGCACCACTTTGGGAGAACCAGTGGTTAACTTTTCTGAGCAGTTGGAAGAAACCATCAGGGCAGAGAACTGGTTTGTGATGACCCAAAGATCATCACAAAGGCAACCCAGTCAGATAATCAGTAGGAATCCCTTTATTAGCGCCAACTTTGCCCCCAACGTCCAGCTTACCTTCTGGGCTGGAGAAAAACTCCCAGGAACAGCCTTTAAGTAGAGGAAATTCAGTCCAAAACATAGTCAACACAAACTGTAACTTTAAGTCCAATCAAGGCAAAATGAGGTCATTAGTCCGACAGGGCAAGAGCAAGAATTCCAGGCATAAAGGCATGGCAATAACTCAACACAATTGGGAAGACGCCAGGAACACAGATGACCAAAGTCAACACAAGATAAACTCACATTTGCTCCCAGAAGCTGCTGCATGCATTTCTTTTAAACTCTCATTCCCAGCTGTGGCTAATGAAGGGAATCAGGGCCCTTTCCTCCCCCATAAGCCATGCAACTCTTGTTGCTCCCTCCTCCGTTCCTCCCTGCGTGCCCTAGGATGAAGAGGGGGTGGGCCTGGGTCGTCCTCTAAACTTCCTCTCCCTTGTTCTACCTCTCTCCTGCTCTGCCCAGCCAGACTTTGCCCTTCCCCAGTTTTCCTCCGCACCCAACAGAGCCACACCCTCCCGCTCCTCCCGAGTCAGAATGGCTCTTAAATTATTTGAATCCCACCACTGCCTGATTTCCCCCTTTTGCCACCCTCCGACAAAGCCAAGTCAACGGGGGAGCCGGGTTCACTTAACAACCGGATGGCTAACTTTTGGACCGCAGTGATTCACTTGACATCGGAGGCAAGGAAGGCCGTAAAATGGGGGCCAAGCTCCCTTAACAACAGAAGTGTCGGGCTCAGTGGTGATCATAAGTCGAGGCCTATACTTGTAGGGGCTTTGGGAACAGAAGTTGCCCTCGGAGGTCGTGGGAGCTTCATCCCTGGAGGCTTTCAAGAAGAGACTGGACTCCCATCTGTCAGAAATGGTGTAGGATCCCCCGCTTGGGCAGCGGGGGTTGGACTAGGTGACCTACAAGGCCCCTTCCAGCTCTGATGATCTATTAAAGTCTGGCCCTTGGCGGGTGGGGAAAAGAGTCCCTCCCCAGGAATGAAGGGAGGGTAACGGACAGAGAAGGCTCGTCCTGGGGTTCCGTTGGGGTGGGAGGGGGCTTGGGGGCCTTTCAATATCATACCCCCCCGCCCCGGTGTCCAATGATGAGACCCATCCTTGCGCTCGGAGAATTTGCAGCAGCCGTTGCTGGGAATGTGAAGGACCCCAGGGGACCCCCTGGTCCTACCGAGTGGGTAAGGATCAGGGAACTGAGGCGCCCTCCTGCACCCCCCTCCTCCCTTCCTCAGCAGGGAGGGTTGGTTTACCCGGTTAGCAAATGACACCCCCACCCCACACACACACACCCCAAAAAAGTTTAGAAGCCCAATTGCATTCCCGGTGAGCCAATACGAAACCCGCTGTTATTTACACATTCAAAAGTAAATAATAATACTGTAATAATACTGTAAGTAGAACACGGTGGAGCTGTGCACAGAAGGTCTCTGGGCTCAAAAAGAGAAGCAGGGAGGGGTCTCCTTTTCTACCCCGGACCGGATGTCCCAAGGAGAGGGAAATTAGCTAGATTCCGCGCTTGGGGTACTTCAGCTTTCCTGATGGATTCTGGGAGGTGCTTTTGGGAAGCCTGGCCTTTCCCTCTCTCCCTTCAGGGCCAGCAGGGATGGTGTGATCTGGTCTGGGGAATGAAACCCTGAATAAAAAGAGCCAAGCTCAGAGGGTACCAGGGAGGCCATATTCTTCCTCCTCCTCCTCTCCCACCCCCTGCAAGCTCCCCTCCCCTCTTAACACTGAGGATGTGACCTAGTTTGGGTCATGAAACGTCCCGCAAGAAAACCACCGTACTCAGGAGAGCACCAAGGATCCCCCAGTTTCTCCTCCTCCTCTCCAGACCCCACACCCTTCTAACACTGATAATGTTACCTAGTTGGATAATGAAATGTCTGCAAGGAAACAGCCAAGCTCAGAGAGCACCAGTGACCCTACAGTCCTCCTCCTCCTCTTCCTCCTCCTCCTCTTCCTCCTCCTCCTCCTCCTCCTCTTCCTCCTCCTCCTCCTCCTCCTCCTCTCTAGACCCCACACCCTTCTAACACTGATAATGTTACC